>NW_004797319.1:1125263-1128262 GCF_000002075.1 Aplysia californica | reverse complement strand
GGGGGGGGGGCTACACCCCCAAAATCAAAATTCGGCTCAAAATCATGGAATTTGAGTTGTAGGCATTTTTAGATTCCTCAGCCTCTCCTACAACTATTTCATCGCATAAGAACCCCCAAAAACCGTACTTTTCCCCGTACCGGACATGTTTGTAACCGCCATTTCCTCATAAAGTCAGTATTTTATTTTTCTTTATCGGCCGTTTTCTCAAAATGCGACTTTCCTCTATACTTTTTTGAATAACTCCACCATTTTTATCCAATCTTCATGAAATTTTCACAGAATGAAGAGAAGAGGTAATACTAAAAATGTGTCTGTTGAATTTTTGATATATGGAATAGATTTTTGTTGGTGGTGTCTGGAGTGTGGATTTTCACGGATTTTTCACAAACTTGAATGCTACCTCAGGAAAAAATTCATTAAAAATTTTCTAATTCGATTAGGAAAAAAACAACAGACAAATTTTTAGATCTAATGTTTGTTAACACGCATGCAAAAAAACAATCAATTTCCATGAGCGATAAGTGCGGTATTCATTACGTAAGACATGTCAATAAAATCCAATATGGCGGCGTATCCATGGAAACAAAACTTTTTTCTCAAATTTGATTGCGGATTTCAAGACTCCTTACTATGCTTGTTATATGTGTAAAATGTGGTAAAATTCGGTCCAGTAATAAGCGAGATAGCCTCCAGGTGTAGCCCCCCCCCCCCCTTAAAGAGGAAAAAAGAGAAAGGCAAAGAGAGAGCGAGTGTGATTGATGGCCAAACCTTGTCAGTGTCTGATCGATCAGTAAAAAGCAGACTTGTAATGGAAACAGTACAATTTCTACTTATCATACTACGTACAGGAAGAAAGTGAACATTTCTTGAGCTCAAAATCCCGCGGCTGATAAGGACCAAGCTCTTTTATGCGCACTTTCTCTTCTAACTGTAGCCTGCTGAATAGCACAAGAAGCAAAGGGTCAACGTGATTCATCAATATTCTAGAGAAAGTCAGTTAGAATCCGCAGGATATCCCGTAACCTACATCTATCGATATTTACACAACTGTTTCTAGATGAAACCGAATAAAAACTTAAATAAAGTGAAACAATACTAACAACTCAATATGCTCACAATCTGAGAAGATTTAACGATTTCTAATTACTTCGTGCAGCACCAACAACCAGACTCAATTTGAAAATTTACCTTAACAGGACTTGCTACACAACAGAGGGCGACAACAGTTTTAAACCCATTCTTCATTGAGTTACCGTAGACTCTTCTAGTGTAGTAGATAGTAGGCTAGCGGTAACTTGGATCAAATTTTTAGCTTGCACCAAATTGGTGCTGCGAAGAGGAGTTTCACACACCTTTCTTCTTGTGCGGGAAGAACGATGCCTAGATTTCTCTACAGTGACAAAAATAGCTTTGGTGCAAAGATTTTGCTTGCTCCCAGCAGACAGTACCGCAAGCGGTGCGACGAGCATAAACCCTCCTCGCTGTTTGTCTCTTCACTGGCGCGTGCGCAGCCAGTGGGTGACGGGTCGCAAGGATGTAGGCTAGTATGTAGGCCCTAGATCTTGAGAACTGACTGGTTTAGAACAATTAGAAAAGGGGTGGGGGGGGGGGGGGGGGTTAAGGCCAGGGTTCGGTGGAACGCTTGCACCAATTGCACCAATGGCGCCCCGCCACTGCATTCAACCATAGTAAGTATGATCAATTTTTGTACAATAGCATATGGGCCGGGAACACAAGACAACAAGATAAAGAAAAATTAAATCGACTTATACGGAAAGCATGTAAAATTTCAACATCCATATTCCCCTACTTGGATGAACTGTACATAACAGCTTGCGCTAACAAAAATTAATTCCATCTTTTTAGACAACAAGTATCCCTTGTTCCCTCAAATAAAAACATCAGTCAAAAGTAAAAGACCTAGGCTTCTGATCTGTAACAAAGAAAGATATAGATTAGAAAGTCATTTTTACCATCATTTATAAAATGCTTCCATCTTAACCATCTTGTATAAGTATACTTACGACCTTAGAGCATGCATCAAAATAACATTGAGTGTGTATCCAGCTTACGATTATTATTGTTTATATTGCTGCTCATTAATATTATGCATGTGATTGTAAGCCTACGTGTGTGTGCGTGCGTGCGTGCGTGCGTGTGCGTGTGCGTGTGCGTGTGCGTGTGCGTGTGCGTGTGCGTGTGCGTGTGCGTGTGCGTGTGCGTGTGTGTGTGTGTGTGTGTGTGTGTGTGTGTGTGTGTGTGCACTGGTGAAACACCAAACCAATGTGCCACGATCTGGAAATTAAAGATGTATCTTATCTTAATAAAATTAGGAAAAATATATTAAAATAATGGATTATAACGACTGGGATAACTAATAAGGTGAAAATCTTATTTTAAAAAGACGTGAATATGAAACAACTTATCGAGGGTTCGGACAAAATCGCCCCATAGATTGCCGAGAAAAGCGAAGCCCGTCTTGGATAGAATTAATAAGCTACCTGGTATGTATATGCACCTATTTAGGCTAAAGCTGAACTTTACACTCTGATACAATCCGAACCAGGACCTCCTGTCATCACCCATGCTATAGTAGGCTTAATTATTTCGCCTTGCTGGGCCTATCATATGCTAATCAATTATGACAATCCCTTGGAGCTTTAATAGCCTACACTCTACTAATACAATGTACACGCGAGCGTGAGTGGCATGTGGATAAAAAATGTTTTTATTTAAGATACCCCAGCTCCCCCGCCCCTTAATTTCCAAAACCATGGTGGTTAGTCAGGAGGGTGGAAATACAAGACGCCCTATGCCCCAGCGAGTTATTAATCTACAACATTTGTTTAAATTAATGATTTAAGGGGAGGGGGTATAATTATTTAGTCGTTATTATACCCCCCCCCCCCCCTCTCTGATCTCTCTCTCTCACACACACACACACACACACACACACACACACACACACACTTCTCTCTTTTCAAAAAAACACAAAC
>NW_004797319.1:1103953-1125163 GCF_000002075.1 Aplysia californica | reverse complement strand
TTATTATTATTATTATTATTGTTGTTGTTGTTGTTGTCGTTGTTGTTGTTGTTGTTGTTGTTGTTGTTGTATTGGCGAACGTCTGATTTTACTGTGTCGTGACGCCAATGTTTCACGCCTCCCTTGAGTCAATTCAGGTCATCTCTGGGCCAAATAGGTTTTAGTAAAAGTTGTACGGCACTTGCAACACAATAAGGTCATATCATAAGTGTCGAAGATTAGAGGTGTTACAAGAGAGTAAAAAAACACAACAAAAGAAGGAGGAGAGATAAGGTCGATAGAAGATGTTTGATAGGAAAGAAAGAGCAAACCACACCAGAGCACATGCCAACCACCCACTCTCGGGGCCAGGCTACTCGACCCTACATGTCAGGGCCAAATTGAGCGGAGAGGGATACGATATCCCCACTGACCGAGGGAGACTTTCATTTTGGTAAATGTTTTGCGACACTTGTAACGCAATTAGGTCATACTGTAAGTGTTGTAGATTAGAGGTGTTACAAGAGAGTAACAAACATGAAAAAAAAAAAACAACTGAAAAATTGTTAATGTATCCCACGGGCTCATAATAATATGACTTTATGCAATGGCGAGAACCGTAAAACATTTATTTAAAAATATAATTTATGAAAATAAAAAAGAAGGAGAGATAAGGACGATAGTTGTTTGATAGGAGAGAAGGAGCAAAGCCCACCAGAGCATCCGCCAATCACTCACTAAATGACCATAATATTATTCTTTCAGTCGGGCAAGGGGCGTTGGACACACACACACACACACACACACACACACACACACACACACACACACACACACACACACACACTGTGCTAAACCTATACATGTGCCGTTTCCTTCGATATCCTCACCTCGATCGATCTCGACCCCGGAGCGTCCAAGGTGGGATATTGCCTATTGTTGGGATTCTGCCTTGACCGTAGCTGTGACCCCCTCCACCCACCTTTCCCCACTGGTCGAGCCCATGTAACGGTTGATATAGCTGGTGCATGGTTCTCTGCTCAAGCTATAATACAGCAGTCATCATCTTCAAAGCAACTTATATCTATTATGTATAATATAATATTAAAGGAGCAATTGAAGTGCGCAACACCGCACAACGGTCCATGTACGTACACCTATATATGGGACTAGATATCTAGGCCTTGCTAGTCCTTTTCAGGTTAGGACTTAGATGGACAACACGAAGTCTGCTAAGTCTAACGTTTTACATGTATCCCCGTTCTTTCTGACAACCAAGCTAGGCTGGAGTTCGAATCTGGGCCAGGCCTTTCGATGCCTTTGCCAGGCTTGCAGACGAACACAAACTTGATGATATAATAATTATATAAATTCCTTAAAATGGAAATTGACATACGCATCGTTTTGAATGAAAAAAAGCAAAAATCAATTTACAACACAACAACAACAATAACCCCCCCCCCCCCAACACTTTCATCTCATGACTTCTGATTTTACTAGGCTATGCAGTTAAATTAATTAGCCTGCTCCAGTAGTATAGCCTATATTATATTGTATTCAACACAAGACCCAAACTGAATGAAACAACGGAACCTTGCTCTCATTTGGGTCGTGACGGGCTACCAGATTGCAGTGATGAGTAGTTAGTTATCAGGGGTCTTCGACAAACCCTTAAACTTCATTTAATAATGAATAATGATATGTGGTGACAACGCTTGGGCATTAAACAAGAATAAAAAGAAAAGAATCATATTGCACTTTTATTTAGTTCATATGATAGGCTAATAATATCAGTCTCACTCTGAAAAATAAAACAAAAACAAATTCGAAACAAAACAAGCCCAAACGAACTGTATAATATTTATTTATTATATTATTGGCTATTGGTCCCGAGATCGAGCCCCGGGTCCGATCGATGATTCAATGCTCACGCACTTCTTCGGAGACCCTGTCGCCAACATGGTCATAGCTCAGCTTCGTTCGTGGGAGTAAATGAAACCTTTTAATTCTTGGGAACAAGGTAATACGAATTGAACAATTCTGAGACAGGAAAGTTTCTCACTTGGATCCCAATTGAACACATATATCTAGATCTAGATCTATTTTTTTTGTCCAAACACTTTAGGCTAAGCAAATCCGATCAAAAAGCAAAGAGACAAAGCATCCAGGTGCTCATGAATATTAATTAGCAGGGTTGACCTAGATAGGCCTAGACCTCGCCAAAGTTGTGGTCCAGTGTTGTCCCGAACCCAACTTTACCCAAGAAACGAGGATCAGCTGCAGTAAGTTTACATGGTTCTTTCCGTTAATGCCCATGATTTACACTGCATTTCAACCCTAAGTAGCCTGTGGGACGTGCTTGTCTTTTTGTTATGCCAAGATTAATAGCAGCTTTTTGTTGCCGCCGTGTCATCGCGGGCTGGATGCCATGATGGTCAACTGCAAAAGCCTGTTTCGACGGCTGTACATGGTCGTTTTCGCCTTTTCAAGGACGTAGTTTTCACAGATAGACGGAAACTAAAGCTTTGATTGAATCTTACAATATAAATAAATTATTATTTACTATTATATATTCAAATTATCGTCGAAATTCTCTCATTGTCGTCGGTCGGACCACGATACGGAGAAACCCTTGAGGCTTGACTTCGGACTCTTCAGTGACATGGAACTGAAAAGAGTCACAGACATGGCGGAGTCTTTTTGGAGGTTGTCTGTGATCCTGTGGGCTTTTATTTCATTCCGAAGATTGTGCCAAAAAATGATCGTGATGCATGTATTTCCTAGCTGTCATGTTGCATTCAGAAGCAAAAGACCATAAGCGCCCACAGAAACTAATGGTGCCACATAGACGGAGACCTTTTTGACAGTGGAGGACTGCCATTCCAGATTCCAGTGAAACTTAGTCCTGAGTCTAAATCTAGAATCTAGATCTAGATTCTAGATCTAGGTCTAGGTATATGGATTCTCGATCCTGTATCCAGAACCTAGATGTCGATATTTGTCACTTCCCTAGCAAGGATTAGATCATTAAATCAAGGTGCACAAGCTGTAATTTGGAGATTTAAAACTACTAAGTCTGGCAGGCCTAGGCCTAACTAGGTAACTAGGGGCCTACTGTACTTCTCCTTCGTGCTACTGCCCAGAGTCCAGCCAGAGTAGAAGAAGGCTGACTGGTTGGACTAGCCTACTGCTGGCATTGAAAATACTGAAAAATAAAGATTGAGCAGGATTAATTTTTTAAAGAGTTTTGATTAGTTTCTGAAATGATAAATAGATCTAGATCTAGATTCTATGTTTATTTTTTATCCAAATCCTTTTGTTTTGTGGGGAATAAAGTTGAACATTAAATAATAATAATAATAATAAATAGCTTTTGTATAGCGCATGTCCCCACTCGAAAGCAAGCTCTATGTGCTTTACGCTATATATTATTACCCGAGCAGTTATAGAACACTCAGAAGCATTCTCAGCTTCTCGGGATGCAAATTTAGTCAGGCACTTTTTCAACTCCCATCTGCAGCGTTTGAATAGAGGAAGAAGTGTTAAAAATGCCTGGTCTTAGTCTTGTATAATTTATGTGTATTATATAAAAAGTATTATTTTCAGGAAATGACAACAGGACTTTTTGATTGTGGCCCTGGAGCCTCTCCCACCGCGAGTGTGGCGAGATTTATAATGTTACAAATTTTTACAGAATTGTAAAGTTTTAGTTTATAAACTATGTTTCGACGACATGCATGATGCGCATAAAATGAAAACAAGGTGTAACTTCGAGGACTCGCAGCTTGCGTTCTCCTGTAGATAATGAGCTTTAGTGTTCTGAAGTTGAGTACAGTTGAAGCCATTCATTGTGCATTTCAAAACAACAAAAACAGATATTTATAATGTGTGTGCCCTCTGTATATGAGACCGGAAAATCAAATTGTTCCGACGCTTCTTGCTTTCAGGAAGTTTTTTATTGCATTGTGGGTGTAATTCTGATTTCTAAATTGGTAAATTTTTACTTATGCACCCACACACAGATGCATTGATTTTAGGCCGGCACTATTTATCCGAACGTTAGGGAAAATAAAGCTGGGCACTATTTCTCCGAACACTGTGAAATCTCATCCTTTCCCGCAAATTTAGGATATTATATAGATCTATAATTATAGTATAGGCCTACCAAAGATTGTTCGTATACAATATGGTTCAATCGGTCCAAAAAATGTCCGCAGTAAATATTTATAAAAAGAAATGCTACAATTCCAAACAGTTTTTCGCTACAGATATGACGTATGTTGCCTTTGAAGGGTGCTGCTCTTTTTACGGAGGGTTATTGATAACGACACATAGAACTGGCATCTGCGTTTGTCACTGCTGCGACCAATGTACTGACACTGGCAAGCCCCTTAATGTGTGTGATTCCATAATTTACATGTAATATCCTGCACTTTTTAAAAAATTACGCACATTTAGGGTTAAAACAGCCAAATCTTCTTCGGACAGGTGGACACACGCCCTTATTAGTTAATGTTTGTTGTTGTTTGTGGGCTGTTCTAATTTTGATTTCTTTCTGTTGTGAAACCTTTCTTTTTCACGTTTTTACACTCATCAAAAAATCTCTAGACTAGCTAGCTCTTGAAAATTGAAATAGATATAGACACAAAAATTTGCCCCTGTGTGTGTGTGTGTGTGTGTGTGTGTGTGTGTGTGTGTGCGTGTGTGAGTGTGTCTGTGTGGTAGTAAGTGGAGAGTGAGGAGTGTATGTGTCTGTTTGTTTTTCGGGCCTTATTTCAAATTTCAGCCTTTATTCAGTAACAGTTCAAAGTATACAAAAATAGAAACACAGGATCCATTCACTCCAGGGCTCATGAGTCGTTCATCTCTTCCAGTTTCACTCATTCATTCAATTCCCGTGTTCTCTCTCACGGCTCATCCCCGTCCGCATGACTTTCATACCCCACCCCCTCCCTCCAGGCACACACAAATAACACCTCACTCATTCCCTTGCACCCTGCGAACCATGGACAATAATACAGGCAAAACACTGCCTGGGCTGCATTTCTTTCGTTCGTGAGCTGTGGACCAGGCCAGGGGGGGTCGGTGTCATCTTGTAGTTGCTGTCACCTGTGGATACACTCACACATTCTTCCTTTCACTTTCACCCGCTCTTTCACTCACACTGTCTCTCCATCCACAGCTCAACTCGTCATAAGTTCAAAAGTTGCCCACTGGTCATGTTTAGATAGTGTGTGTACATGTGCATGATGGTGGTGGGTGTGTGGTGGGTGTTAGTGAAGGCTGTCTGTAGGCGGGCTTGCCATGCGGTATTCCTTCCCAGACCAGAGGGCAGAGGCAGAATGAAAGTTGGCGCCGAACTCTCGCAATAAATAGGCAAAATATCACGAGACCGGAAGCCGGAAACCGTTCGGAGAAATAAAGATCGGCACTATTTCTCCGAACGTTCGGAGAAATAGTCACTTCGTTGATTTTAGGGCTGAACTACCATAATTTTTGCTGTAAACACATGTTATGGCCACTAAAACCCTTGCAAATCAATTGTTTTCAAGTATCAATCCTAATTGCCAAAACATTAAATCATTGTGAAATCCCTGAAACCCCCAGTAGATTCTTTTTAGGTCGGGGGGCACCCCCAAGTTGTTAAAATCTAAATATTACTATTTTCGAACATCAATAACTCAATATTGAATAACTGTTGATTTGCAGCAAAAATGCAGACCAAATATTTGTGTTCAGCATGCGAAATACTACTAGAAAAAAAAGTAATAAAATATGTACATGAGACAGGTGCATAAGTTAACCCCCCCCCCCCCCCACTAAATTAACCAAAAGGATTTGTTGGCTGTCCATAGTGGTCAGATTGTGTAAGCTTCATATTTAATATTTAAAAAGAGCTCTTGTTTTTTTGTAAAGTCTTGTCATTTTTCAAATTGCATATTGTTGACTCTTTTTGTCCATGACTGATTTTTATAAAGTGATATTTGTACAGGTGATTCAATATTATTCAAACCATAACCACGAGTTTATGAAAAAAAAAATTGAAATGATTACAGTCAAACGTATCAAAATGGAATTGTGAGAGAGCCCCCAAAAATTCCATCTTGGACATTTTCTGTCTGCGACAGGAGAATTTAGAGGGAGGGGGGTTCCTGAGGGCTAGCCTGTCCACAGTGGGATAAAGGGTCACCTGTCCGGTCGGCAAGCAGTAGTCAAGGCTTCACACCTCCCAAGTGGTATCCAAGCCTCTTTGATAACAGCATTTGTCATTCTTATTTATTGTTCCTAGTGCATGCATTTCAAAGGGTCACTGTTCGACCAATGAAAAATAGATTTGACCAATTAAAATGGAAAAGGTTGAACTTCTCTTTGCTTCCACCCTTATCACCACCCATTGATGCGATATAAGCAGAATACCAATATAACGTCTGTTTCCAGGTTGAACAGGTTTCTATTTTACAGTGGTAATTGTAGAGAAATTTATTTTTGGGGAAGTCGGGAGATTCCGTTTTGTGCCAGGTTTCCATTAAGGCAGGTTCGACTGTACCTCACTCTGGTATTGTTCCTTGTTGAAGATTTTATCGATGAGATCCTGCAAGATGGTTCCAGTGAGGAAAGAGTCATTTCTCTGTATGAAAATCAGAATGGATAAGATGAAAAAGGGGCATTTTTAGAACAATTTTCAAAGGATGGTAACTGGAATGCATTGCTTAAGTTTAAAAAACTCTCCTGTGCATGGAATGCTTTCCTTGGTATGTGGTGGTGTAAATCTAGCTGTTGATTGAAAAGCTGAGGTACATAATATGTGAGACTTCTGTGTAAGATTCATTCACTCTGTTACAAGCACCCATTCATATTTTTTACCCTTTACTGAGCAAATGCTTTGAGATGTGACTAGCAGAGATTTCTACTTATCATTGCGACTAATCTACTCAAAAAGTTTGTAAAAATTGTTTATAATTGAGGAGGCTATGTTCCATAGATTAATTTTGGTTAAATTTTCCCTCCCCCCAGATGCTGATCATCCGATGGCTGACACGAAATGCCAAAGAACAAACCTACTAAAACCTTTGCATGTGACATTTGTGACTTCAAAGTCAGCAATCGTTACATTTTTAAGCGCCATTTGCACAGATGTCTTTCTATTCATGGCATAGCTTCGAAGTCTTCAACATCTCGCAACCCTATGAGGTTGAAAGGAACAGAAGGACTGCTCACTAAGGATGCATCAGGTCAAAATGACTCATTAAAAGAAGACGGAGAAGGTGAAAAGCTGGAGGATGAGGATGTAGCCTCTGTTTCAAGACTTGATCGAAATGGAAAAGAAGAGGAGAAAACTGAAGGTCTTGAAGGAAGTATTGATGAGGGTAAGTTTGAATTACATTTGAGTGTTTTATTTAGTGACGTACAGACGTGCTTTCTCACAAGTTTTATTCTGAGCATGTAGAGGTGAGAAAAGGCATTACATGGAGCCAGTGGTTAAACTTTGAAGTCTGCATGATCTATTTTTTGTTTGTTTTATAAATCAACGCCAGATTGACTAGTTAGTTGGATGTTATTATTATGATATTGACTTCACATCTCCAGGTTGCATGAATATACTCTGCAAGTGTTAAAAGACCTTTCTCAAGTCTTTTACTGACTGTCATTATTTGCTCTTTGTTTTTTCAGTTGAAGTGTGTTTGTTTAACTTTAAAATGTTGAATATGTAAAAAAGATGATTACTTTTGCATAGATAAAAACTTGTGAAATACTGTGGATTCCACTTCAACCAGAATCTGCGGAACTGCTGTATTTTCTTTGATGTGGCAGAGATCAGTTTAGGGAGGTTGCTCAAATAGAAGCAAAAAAAATCAAGGAGTTTATTTTCTTTCGGTTTACTGGTATTTTCGGATTAACAGTGTTTGGTTTAAGTCGACTTTACTGCAGTTTAATTAGTTCAGTATGTAGTCACCCTAAGCTGAATTTTCTTTCTAAAGATGTTGAGATACTATACTTGTTTCCGTTAACTTTTTTATCTCCGGCATGCCACTCCCAGCGGCTCGCAGTCGGAACCACTGTGCCAGTGAGTCGCTGACAACGGCTCGGGCACATTCCTTTACAACGACTTCGACATCAAATTACTTTTCGTTAGTTGCCGAAAGCAGGTCTCTTTTATCGGGATTTCATTCATTAGATGAACAATCAAAATAGGGTCGCTTGTTTTGATTTACTGACCCATTTAGTGACGTTTTTGTCATTTTTTGATTTGGTACCAAAAAAGGGGCCTTGCGAAGTAGGTTTACCCCCCATGGAGATAAAGAGTTAAGCACTTTTGCAAACACTCGAAATTCAGAAAATGATTTAGGTAATAAGTGCTTCTTTTCAGTTTATAGACTGTTTCTGAACAGATCTGACTTATAAGAAGACATTCAAATCTACGTTTTATGTATCTTTGTGTTCTGTCTTAAGGTTTTTTGCCATGATTGGTTACTGCTGTCGTTACTGGTGAAATTAACGAGTGATTACTGTCAAATTTATGTGAACATATTTTCAGTTTCCCTCATCTCTGAAACTGAAAAATATGGCAACACTGTATCGGACACGAGCCACACAGAAGTCAATGATTCAGAGGTTAAAACTGAGGTGCAGTCCGATAGCCATCCCTATGATCTGAAAGAAAAAACAAACTGCCCTGAACAGAACAATGAAGAGATTTCTATCACACGGACAGAGGGAACTTCAGTACCCATGGAGACTTCAAGAGTCCTGACCTCGAGTACACCAGTAGCACCCTACAGCAGGTGAGACTGGAGGAGTTCTTTACAAAATTTCCTAGTAGTGTTTAGACTACTGCTAAAGTTGTCTAATGCTCAGGCCAGCCTCTTGAAAGTCTACTACTTAACCTGTTATTTTAAACTTTAGATAGTCGAGTGAATCTTCTGCTTTTCAGTTTATGGAAGTTTTTCTCCTCCTCCTCCTCCTCCTTCTCCTCCTCCTCCTCCTCCTCTATATTTGTATTATGATAATCATTAGCATTATTTATTTATTTATGTATTTATTTATTTATTTATTTATTATTTAATTGTTGTTGTTTTTTAAATAAAAATTATCATTAATACTGCCCTGAATCCATAATCGTGTTATCGATAAAAATAGACGGTAACATAAATGATGACACTATAAGGGGGGGGGGGAGATGATGAGAAATGGTAGGGGGAGGGGGGGGGGGCAATTACAGCGAATTATAGGCGATTTCCAGGTTGAGAACCATAGATATGAGGTACATAGAAGCGGAACCAATAAATTGGCTAAAAGATGTTATTAATCCGCATACAGGAAAAAGAGGCTAAAACAGCACCTGGACATGGATGGCTGGTGCCTCTATAAATAAATCATTGATCAGGTCTGGTCAGGAAGCTTTTTTTTTGTAAAATTTATTCAATCATAGTTTGTGTTGTTCATACTTCCATAAATCTGAAATTCTTTTGAGCCTTTTCTTTTTAAAGGTTTTCTCAGCTGATGGTTCGGGGACTTCATTGAGCTGTTTAGATATGGGATTATTTATTAAATTTCGGTTGTAATTAGCGATGAACAAAACTATTTCTACTCAGAATTGGGTATGTGGAAGGCAGAAAATTGGTGATATAAAGACACCCTGAAGACTTTTCTGAAAGATTGCTCCATTATTGTGAATGAGTGGGATACTCTCTGTCTTGACCAATCACAGTGGCATAAAGTGAAGACGTGCGGCAGCAAGATTTTTTAAAAGAAAAACAAAGTTTGTAAAGCAAATGTATTCAGAGATGCAAGAAAATCATGACACTCGTATCATGATATTGATACTGGCCCAACAAACCAGTGGCTCTGTTTGAAAAGTTCTTTAAAAGAATAGCACTTGAGGGTAACAAGTGAAGCCATACGGTTTAACCAACTACCTACATGTTTAAGCAGAGCAGCACACTTTAAGAAAGGGAAAGGTGCCACTATTTGCATTTTTCCATTCTCTCTTTACCATGCTAGTTACCCTGGATGTAAAAGGTCATCGTTAGTTCATAATGGACAAATGATTATTATTATTAAAGGTTGATGCAGGAATCTATTTCCTGTTTGCTTTTGTATTTTGATTTTGCCAATGAAAGTGTGCTGATTTTGTCAAGGACTGTTAATAAACTTCCTTGTGAATAATAACAGTACTCCATGTCTGCTATAATAAAAGAGATTTGAATTGTACTTTTTTTATCTTTCTGTTTCATTGAAAAAGATACATATAGCCCGTAAATTTGTCACCCATATTGCTTTCTCATTGCAGAAAATACAAGTGTGATGAATGCCCATTTGAATGTCGGAGCTCTCGTGAATACCTGTACCATTTGCGAGATGTCCATGGCAACAGGAGACCCATTTATGAGTGTGGCCGTTGTGACTATGCCTCCCGTTTCAATAACAAGGTGGAGAGACACATGTCTGTGCACAAGAAAAAGCTAATGGGTTTACCTCAGATGGAGTGGAAGACAAAGAGGAGCGAGAGACTTCAAAACCAGCTTCAGACGGGCACAAATTTGGAAGGGGATGAAGTAGGTGAAGGAGAGGAAAGCAACCTGCGTGTGAAGCCTCTAAAATTGCTGCGGTTGAATAAGAAGACGCCGTCCCTCTTCCAGGTCTCTGATAAGAGTGAGGGTCAAACTGCAGTGAGTATTGATGGGAAGTGTATCAGATTCTGTTGTATTCTATCATACTGTGGCAGAGATGCCAACCAGTACGATTTTACGTATTTTAGTACGATTTTTTGCTGAAAATACGCGAATACGACTTTTCAGGAAAAAATACGCATCCTGGAATGCGAAAAATACGAGATTGAGTAAACCTATCTCAAGTCCCATCTTTTGTCAAAATAGTATCAGTATCGCAGAACTGGAATATTTGAAAACCAAGTCCAAAGTTGTTAGCAAGTTTATTTTTGCCGGTCGCGATCGTGATATTATATTCGTTCAGCTTCTCCCGGTCCGGAGAGTACGTTTTACTTTCACGCGAATAGGCAGCTATGGCGGCAGGCGGAAGCGTATGTGACACCGAGGCTCGATTGGGAAAATCAAGATCTACTTTCGCTTTCGTTACCATTGAGTAGTTTGCCAGCAGTTGTCTAATAACGCAACTTTTGTGACATGCAGGTTGTGCAGTATAAACGCAAGGTCGCTGTGCAAATAAAATTTAATCAATGCTCGGACTTGCCTCTGTGCTGTCACTTGTGGAAAAAAAAGAAAAGAAAATACAAGCGTAGTCCGATTTTTAGATTGTCTGGCTCGCCATCGTGACCGGTCACTGAACCTGCGCGCATTCGTGTCATAAATAAATGCGGCATCGTGTGAGCAAAGATCGTCTTTGGTGGGAGTAACGGCCTTGCGAAGTATATGACTACGGAATAGGGGAGGAGATTATTGATTTTTTGGGGGTTTAAGATATGGGGGAGGGTGTGATGGCAACACCAGAGGACAAAAACTTGGAAGCACATTTCAAAATTTTGATTAGAGCTTTCTGCAAAGCGCGCGTTGGTGCAGGCCGTGTGCGGAATGGGGACCCTTCAAACTTTGCAAGTCTGTGTTATTGAAATAAAGTGTTCGCGTTTCATTGGATGGGTGATAGTAAATTATACCTAGCCTACAGTGTATGTTGTGGCTTTCTTTTCAAGACTGGTAGATTTTCAGTGTCACTACATCTTGCCCTACCACAGCTATTACAACTCTCACAGTGCATGGGTCTACTTGAGTCATTCAAGTTATCGCTTTTCTCTGAGTTTGAGCAATAATTTGAGTCTGTCAGTTCATAATATGAATCATGACACCCAGACTGGTTCTTGGTTGTCGAAATTTTTGTTCTAGGCTCTTCTGAACTCTCAAAGCAGGATTTATTTTTTACATAATAATGAGAGGAAAATATTAGCGGTATAATAGACTGAAATATTTAAGTCAAACAAGACCCCAGTAGGACACTGAACACTGACATGTTGTTGACTGGATACATGTATATTGTACGCGTATGTGCTCCCTTTTTCGAGCTGGTGAGCTAGTAATTTTTTTTCAGGAAATATTGCTGAACCCCTTTAACATTTTACTATTACTAATCGGTCGGTCGGTCGGTCGTGGGGAATACACATTTCCCCCTGAAAATACACATTTTCATATTTCCCAATACTCATTTCGGTTTTCTGTGGTTGGCATCTCTGCTGTGGTGTAAACTTTCATCATACTCTATACTATCCAAGCTTTGAGATAATCCTCATTTTAAAAAAATTTTCTTTTTCAGGTGCCACTGTGACTGGTCTTTTTTGATATGCCTCTTGGCTTTCTGTTTCTAATAAATTGACCTTTGTAATCTTTTTTTTTTTTGATCAGATTATGCACGAGTGCCTTTATAATGACAGAACATGAATGAGAACTGCATTGGGCTATAGGCATGAAGTGCTTTCAGTAAATATCAATATATATGGCTGTGACAATATTCACTAACTAGTGAAATGTTTTATTTACCATCCAGTCTGCTCAAAATTTATTGGCAAAAAACATTAGACAGTAAGGTTACTTTTATGAGAAAAAAAAACAGGACTGTCCAATACAACTGTCAACCTTTGATATGAAATGTACAATGTCCAGTTTTCTTTTTTTTTTTTTTTCCTCAGAGGAAATCCAAAGAAGTGTTCAAGCTGATACTATCTGAGAATGGGAGTCAATTTTATCAGTGTAGGGACTGCTTGTACTTCTCTCCTCATTCTCACAATGTGAAGAAGCACCATGCTGTCTGTCATAACAAGATGCTTACCTGTCCCCACTGTTCCCTGTTTGCCACAACAGGGCAGGTAAGAGTGTTATTCTGAAGTAACAGACATGGTGGCTACACCCTTTTCTTTTTTATATTAGAAATTTTAGTGCTTTCTTTTTTTTTTTCTCAGACGTAGATGCAAAGTTTAACGATTGATATGTTACAGATGTTTAGATACTGGTGTTTGTTTTCTGAGATGATGAATTTTAGAATTGTTCTCTTCTGTGGACATTGACATTAGACTGGTATATTTATTTTGAAGAATTCAGTGGCCACAGTTATATTATAAGATGGTACAGATGATGCGCTCTAAAGTTACCAGATTCAAATTGTAGCTCTACACCAAGATATGACATGACATACATTTATTTGTTAACGTTTATGACTGATATGCTTGATAAGGGCATGATTTTGTTAGTTTTGAAAGCGAACTTTTGTGGATTTTCCTCCTGTTTCAATGTTATTCAATGTTGACCAGTTTTTCACCAGTTACTGTTGGAATATCTATAAGATTTAGACTGAAAGTAAAGATTTGAGAAGATCCTCTACTTTTGCCTCTTTCACCTCTTTTGCCAGGCTGCTTACTATGAACATCTGCTTACCCATCAAAACCGAGGCTACACCAAATGTCCTGATTGCTCTTATGTCACCAATGCAAAATCCAATTATGAGAAACATCGGTAAGTGTTTGAGTAGGCAGTGTATACAACTCATTGTTGAATAAGCAGAAAGGTTTCAGCCCAAATTTGTCTTTTAGATGTTGTTCAGTTGATGCAGAAAATCATGTCGGCTACGGGCTATGAAACAATGGCGAAAGTTGTTAGCGTGATAACTTTTGGCTTCATCATGACAAAAGTACATTGGCTTAAGAAAAAAAAGAAAAGAATCAGTTTGCTCAAAAAAATACACAAGTGCCTGTCTGCTTAATGTGCAGTGTCTGAGTCTCTTTTGTTTTTCATAATATATGGAAAGGGGATAGGTAGTTTATAAGGTATCTTTTTTCTTCAGGGATTGATAGATTATAAACGTGAAAGAGGATTGAAGAGGAAAAATGATCAGTAAGAGAAAAGATGCAGCACTGAAGTCAGAGAGGTTGTGTTGTGACTTGTGAGGAGCGCCCTACAAATTGGGGAGTATGCTGGGTGGAATAAGCTGAAATTGTGTCCCGTCTTAGAATGGCATGAGAAGTGATAGAGACAGAAATTTATGCTGTTGTGTGATCATAATATGGATACTTCATTTATATTTTGAAAACATTCTCTGTATATATAGCAATGCCAATTGCTTGCTGTGCATCGGGCCGCAAATCACACTGCGCCGGGGTGTAATTTTTGGGCTGTTTTGGATTAGAGGTATTCTAAGTACAGTAGTCTCTGCCTAAGATCCCACTGCGTACGATTCCAGTTTGCTGAAGATCCTGCTGTTTTAAGAAAACATAATTTTTACTACACAAAAGTCACTTCTAAGATTCTGCTATGAAGGATTACATTGGGCCAAGATCCTGCATTTCAGATAATAGTTTGAGGAACAAAAACTCAGCATGGGCGCAGCTGATCAACCAAGTAGCGAAAATTTACGATCAATTTACTGCCCCTTGCATCTCAGATCATCCACTATCACGAGTTCGATCACATCTTTGTGTTGTAAATCTTGATGAAACAGTGCAACGTTTGCTCCAGATGGGATCACACAGAGGTGTGAACTTGTTGACGAGTTTGTTTTCCCCAAATATCGCATTCACATCTATGCTCTCCACTAGAACTTACATCACCAGCTGGATGGGTAGGGCCTACAAGTCCCTTCAGAAGGGATCACATTGAACTGTGAACTCTCAGCCCTTTGGTTTCCCTTTCCATTGCAGCAGTTGTCTATACACCCAAATTTGCTAGACAGACTGAATTTTCACTGGTGCAGTCATAACTGTACAGTGGTGTGTTATTACATTGGGGGGGGGGGGGGGATCAGTGAGAGATGCAAAGCTATACATTTTGGACAGGTAAAGGTGATGAGGAGCAATAGGATCGGCATAGATCTCGAGACTGAGGATTGGATAAGTGACAACTACACGAATCAAGCCATTACGGTTGTATTGGTCATTAATGTTGACCACTCTTTGCTCTCCATAAGTCATAAACCCACCTAAGGGTCATATCAGTACATTCCAGAGTAACAGGATACCATTTCACTGATTGTGGGCATGAACATGAGTCACCATAGATTCTCCCCTTGGTGTTTTGACTAAGATCCTGTTTGCCCAAGATGCTGCATTTTTCTTGCTCCCAAGAATCGGGATCTTAGGTGGAGACAACTGTATAGTTACGGGAATTCCCGTGAGCAAGAATGAATTAAATAGGGCAATCAATTGAAAGGCCAAACATACTTGCTACATGCAAACTTACAATATTGACTTATTTCTAGAACTGGAGAAATTCCCGCGTTTATATGATTTTTCATCCGTTCTTAAAAAAACTAAGTGGAGCTGCTGTGTTTTCGTCGATCAAGCAAGCGCTCCACATTTTGTCTTTAATACTGTCATATTTCAAATCCTTGTGTGTAGTACATTTTACTTACCAACTTGAAATTACAACTCATTCAGTGTACTAGCTTGCATGTTAAAGGTGCGTGATCACCTGTTGGCATGTGATTGGCTGCCTTAAATTAAATAGGTCACAAGAGTCCGCTGTTGGTTTTTTGCTGTTCCGCTTTGCTAAGTTGTAGAAGGGTGATTGTAGAGCTGCACTGATTCTTTATATCATTTCTGTTACAGGTGGAGTAAATTCATTTGATTTCTGACCAGTATATTCAAAATTAAATCAATTTAGTTTTTAAGCAAAAATGTGATGGAAACTTAGTTTTAGTACAAGTAGTAGTTTCATGTAAAGTCTCAGTTAGATAGATTTTAAAGCAAATATTAGTCTTAAAGATCCCAAGTAATAAAGACATTGGAATACTGATAGCAAAATTGGATTGTGCACTAAAAAGCACATTAAGATGCCAAGTTTCATTTATGTACACTCAAATTTGTTCCTGACCTGTGAACAATTTTTTCTCAAAATATGTTGGAATCAGCCTACTGTTAGGCGATTTTTGTCTATATTAACAATCTCAAATATGTTGCAACTGAAAATGTTGATAAATTTTATTCTTTTCATCAATGGATTTTAAATCTTTAAAAACCCACAATGCTCAAGAGTACAAAAGCTTTCATTTAAGTTTCTTTTAAAGAAATTTCAATGAAAATTGAATTTTTCATAATCATTGCTACTTTTTATGTTATTATCATTTTTCATGTTCAATTTAACAGGTCTTTCCATGAGCGGGAATTTCCATTCAAGTGCACGGAATGCAGCTTTGGCTCCGATTCAGAGAGCAAAATAAAACGTCACATGGCAACTCAGCATCGCAATCCCTCTGCAGTTAATGGTGAGTTTTGAGTTGGTGTGTCTTGTCCTTTTTTTTTTTTTTTTTTTTTTTTTTGTGTGTGAAAGAAAGTACCCCCTCAGAACCACCAGTTTATGTTGTACATGCTTAATTGGAGGAGCTACCCTTGAGGACCATTTTCTATGTTTGTTGCCTAAGATGAAATCTAAGTACACATATAAGACAGGCATAGTAAAATCTCTTTATACGCAATTTTATTTTGGCATAGCTACAATGAATTTCAAATCCCTAAGGCTTTCTTATTTACTGACCAAATTTGACGAGAGTATACCTGAACTTTACCCTATCAAAGTAACAGCAAGTTTTTTTCAATAAGTGCAAAAGAAAAAAGAATATGAGAATTTTCCCAAAGTATAAAAAACTTTCTAAATTTAGGTTGCGTAATCGCTCAAATATCTCTCTGCTACATTGATGACAGCCTTGCCACCTATGTTTCCTGAAAGTTTCATTTCAAAAGGACGAAAACTAAGGAAGGAGTTGGGAAAAAACATGTTTTCAAAGGCAATTTACGAGGAGAATAAAATCTTTTTTCAATTGTATCAATGCTATTTTTAGACAAAAAACTGGTTGTCTTAAAAAATCAGCCAACATAAAATTTGCATAGCCTGACCTAAAATCTGCAAAATCAAGGGTAGCTCCTCCCCTTAATATGTCAGTGTTTTCCCTCTGTGTTATCTTCAGTTTTATCACTGCTGATACTATGAGTACAGATTTATGTAAGTGGGTTACCTCGTGAAAATGCTGACCATGAATGTTGGTCTGTGTGAGATGTTTTTTAGATAGGAATTGCGTTGGTCGTACATACACAGTAAAGCTCAGGTTCACCAAAAGGAGCAAAATCCCCTGTTTTTCTTTTTAAAGATAAAAATTAAACACATGCCTCATATCAATCGTACTCCTGTAAAAGCAGCTTCAGATCTGACAAAATAGCTTGCGCTACTAGCAACCCGAACAGACAGGTTTCTGTGCATTTGTCTCCTACAGCACAAAACTCTTCTTCAGTCTCAGCATCCTATGATTGATTTTAACGTTAAAGAGCTGTTATGAGATATATTGTTGCAGTATTGACAAGTTAATTCTTCCCTTAGCTTCTGAACGAAACATGGTAACGTAACTGAGATGTTAAGGAAAATACATGCTTTTGTCAGAAACAGAGGATGTAGTCAGTTTTTCTCTTTTTCAGATTGTATTTCTGTGGCACGCAAGGATCTGACAGAGGATTTGGAGACTGCAGAAGAGGGTGTGGATATTTCTTGGGAAGATATGGATTTAGCAGATGAGGATATGAGTGGCAGTTTGCCAGAGACAGATGTGGACAGTCTTATGCAGCAGGTTTGTTCAGTTTTGCTTTCTGGTAAAATGTTCAACTGGTATCTGTGGTGTTGTGGTTGTGCTCTAGGCAGATGTATGCTGATGTGAGTGTGTTTCCTGAGTGGAGAAGTTTTTTTATGAAGTATCTCCATCTGTCTGCTGAGATTTTGTCTCCCCTTCAGCCCAAGTGTCAGTTGGCTCTCCGAAAGGATTTAAATTATAACGATGCTAACACTAGCAATGTAATAAATCAAATGGACTTTACGTTTTAGTGGCTAACGGTTGTCCATGATTTTATGAAGTTCAGGTAAATATGACTTTTTTTTTTTTGGTGGATGGTTTAGAGGGCGCCTCTTAAAGGCCCTTCTTTTATTTCCTTTTGTTGTTTCTGTCGGTCTTACTTTTTCCCAGGGCTAAATAACTGCTATTGTGTCAATATGCTTGTCTGCCTGCGAACAAAACAATAGTCTTCTTTCTGATCTAGTGTCTCAGCTTGAGTCTGGAGGGTTTAACTGATCCTCTACACGGCTGTTCAGTTTCACTCTCCGAGCGGCGCACTTAGTTGTAGCCCGTCTGACCCTTCTGACCCCTGTGACCCCTCGCGGAAGGTAATAAATCTCGACGCGTTACGCCACTTCCACCGGCCTATCCCTAGATCTGACCGCTCCGCGCGGTAAGGGTACAATTTACAGAAATTAACTGGAATTTACAACATAGTACTCCCTTTCTCCATCCCGTAAACCTAGGAGTGTTGTATACTAAATAAAAGCTCAGCATCTCCTCTATAACCCGCAGTTTGAAACCAGTTTCTATCTCGTTTTCTACTCCCTTGGGATACCTATATACTACCACTGTTGTACAGCTCTGTGTTATTGAAGTTTTTGGATTTAAAAGAGAATTTTGATAATTCGAGCCGACAATTTTTGTTTTAACCTTCATATTTCTTTTTATAAATCTATTCTCTCCATTGTGCTGAAAAAATCTCAGGGTAGGAGCTAAATTTCCATGAACTAGCGCACTTTATGTGACTAGTCTAGTGCAACGCTCACTGCAAAGAAAAACACTGTGAAGCGGGAACTTGCCGTCTGACTTTCTTGTGTGTTTATAATAATAGAGGCTTTTAACATCAAAGATGGAACACTCTTATAACATCCACTTTGAGAATTTAAACAAGTTGTGTCGTACTTGTGGTGAAAGAAGTTTAAAAACTAAAGTTTCTCAGCAGCTTCGATTTTTGTGTAAAAACTTTAAGTTTGACTTATTGCAATATTATAGACTGAACATTGACAACGACACAGCCGACAAGCATTCCAACACTCTGTGCAGGAAATGTGGCTCGCGAATATACACACTAGGGAAGCAAATTACAAATGCGGCTTTGAAGGCCGCACAGAAATGTGTAGACGACAGTGCCTATGTTTGGTCCGCTTACGACGCAAGCATAAGCATTAACGAGTGCTCTGTGTGTGCTCGCTATGTTAAACTTAGCAAAGGGTGCATTAAAGAGCGCATTCCTTTGCTTACGGAAGGACACGAGTTGCGTTCTCCGTCCCCCGCTCGTATGGCAGTGGAGTCTGCGAGCATAACGGATACCCCCACCCCAGATGTTTCCACTGTAAGTACAGGCGATGGTGCTCAGCCCTTTACCACTCAATCCATTGACAGCACATTTACACATACAGACGAAGACTCATTTTACATTTCACCAGAAACTCATATTTTGACATCCACACCTAAAACGAAGACGAAACAGTTCACAGACAGTACCAGCTCCCCATTAGTCAAACATGAAACGACAATAGAGTCAACACTTTGGAAATCTGACACAGAGCCACTCACACCGTTAGAAGAAAAAGTTGCTACACATCTGATCAGACGAAAGCTTAACACATCTCAGACGAAAGGACAGTTGAGGTTCAAAACAAAAGGACAGCCATTAGTGTTTCAGAGGATAGTCACACACAGAATATCATCTGACTTAGCAAGCTCACCGACAAGAAAGCGAAGAACAAATATTATTAACAAAGTCAGGCAGTCGGTTGCTGGTAGAAGTAAAAGTGACATAGAAATGCAGCATGCGTCTGACCTAAAGAGACAGGAAAAGTCAGACGCAATATTTTACACAAAAGTGGGACGCGGGAAAAAGTAGTAATAGGGGCAAAGTTTGCTCTTGCCATGAAAGAAGCCCTGGGGTTGACATGGCATCAGGATAGACAGAGGCGTAAATTGTGGAGGAATGTTGGTGTCTGTATTCCGAGTGAACACCAGGAACATCTATGAAGACATTGTTTCAGGTAGTGTAGAAATAGAGAAAATCAAAGTCCACTCTGAGGCGGGAACAAGCAGCTCGCCAGAGGAACCACTGGCCACTGTCCCCGACCTTCAAGAATTTATCTTCCGTCTCATAGATCAGTATGAAAAAGATGGGAAACTGACGTGGCACAATGGCGGCATTCCTAGCGACCAAATGTGGATCAAATTTGGTGGCGATCATGGGAGAGGAAGTCTAAAGATTTCCACACAGATAGTAAACATAGAAAAACCAAACTCTAAAGAGAACACCCATGTCATTGCCATGGTGAAAATGAAGGACACCTATGAAGTTTTGGATGCTGTCTTATCCAAACTTCGTGAAGGAATTTCGAATCTCCAAGATTGCAAATGGAGAGAGAAACAAATAGTAGTGTTCTTGTTTGGTGATTACGATTTTTTTTGCAAAATCTATGGCTTGTCGGGACCCAGGGGAACATATCCATGCCTGTGGTGCCTCACAACTTCAGACGATATGAAGAAAGGAAAAGGTCCAGCTGAAGAGCGGACCCTTTCGATGATAAAGAGAGACTGCAGGCGATTTTTTAAATATGGAAAAGGAAACTTGGCCAATGCTAAGCGATTTCATAACTGTGTTAGGGAACCTCTCCTGGACATTCAAACCAGACACGTTGTTCCTCCGTATCTGCACATATTGTTAGGAATCACATTGAAACATCACAACCTGCTTGAGGCAGCCACACATGATCTCGATGTAATGCTGGCTCAGACCTTTGCTGAATCAGCCACACAAAGCAGGCAGACATCTCCTGCCTTTGATGAGTATGTCAAAATGTTAATTGATAAAAAGAGTTTAGACGAAAAGTTGAATTATTATGAAGGCTGTCTCGCATTTTCTGGAACAGAAGGAGACAGAAACAAGTATCGAAAGTGGGTGGAGAAATGTGAGAATGAAATTCATCAGTTCAAAATCATTCCACTCGCTCAAGGGACAGGCCCAGTGACAAGTAGCTTACAGAAAGTGTTAGAAATTCATGGGATAGTCCCACAGGCTTATCACAGCAGATCGTTTATCGGCAACCACTGCCACAAATACATGCAAGAAACTGTTTACACTAATATCAGCAAACACATTCACCAGTTCACAGTAAGTCTAACATCTGACCAACGCATAGTAGACAAAGCTCAGGAAATAAGAGAGAAATTCAATGCACTCAACAGTAGTTTTTCCAGAATTCACCGCGCCATCTCTCACACAAATATTGTACACCCGTCAGAACACATTTCCATTAGCGCAGACATCGATTCATATCTAAAATTATTCCGCAAGTTATTTCCTCACACAGTGACACCAAAAATACACATGCTAGAGCGCCATTGCCTGCCATTTATGAAAGCCTGGGGCTTTGGCCT
>NW_004797319.1:1076523-1103401 GCF_000002075.1 Aplysia californica | reverse complement strand
TAAACTACACCTTCGTCTTCATGTGATCATTTGGTTGTTGTTTCATTGACTTTCTCGGCTTTCATAAGAACTGGTGTTGTTTTATGTGTACAAAACATAACATTGCGGGGGAGCCGCTGACCGCGAGGCCGAGCGCCCGCAGGTAGCGTGACCGGGGCGTGACCTCGTCTCGGAGGTCAGGTCGACCGGCAACTAAGAGATCCTGAGTGGAACAGCCGTGTCTAGTGATATGCATTTGATGTTCTTTTCATGTCGCCATGCTAATACTGTTTACAGTTGTTGTTAGCTCTAAATGATCAGGTTGATTTTGGAATAAGCGAATGTAGCTGTACATTTTAGATTGAAAGATACCGTTTATCTGATCTCAATGATAATTCAGCCTAAGTTTTGTATTCTACTGAAAAATTAGATACTGAATAGTGTCAGAAAATTGTCATCATTAACATAAGATAAGAAAAGATAAATAAGATCGTACTTTATTGTCCCAGAGGGAAATTTTTCTTGGCTGTACAGGACCGTAAAAACACTTGCAGGTATACCTAAAAATTAAATTATAATGTTACTCTCATGAAAATTCAATGGGAAAAAGAAAAGTAAAGCTGACAAAATGTACATATCACATCAGATGCATCATTCAACCACGTGCAGGAATTTAATTACAAGACCTTTGGAGCTATATAGATACCCTCGAAAAGCAATATGCATTGATGTTTATTCTGACAGTAGCCTTATACTATGTGGTAAGAAACTTCTTTTGTATTTTTCTTTCTTTGTTTTAAAGGTACATATCTGCTGCTGCATGATCTTACAATTTGTGTGGAAAAGGGGTTTGATGGGTCGTTTATAATGCTGATTTTCTTTATTATTATACTTGTGATCTTATACATTTAATCAATTCTAGTAAAATCATATCCAGAGATCTTGCTGGCTTTTTAAATGGTTCTGTCAAATTTTAATTTATCTTTCACCCTACAATTCCCTATCCAGCAGCAAATACAAAATAGTAACACACTTCCAATCATAGAATGGTATAAAAGGGACATAATCTTATTATCTATACGGAAACTTTATAATTTCCTTTTAAAAGGAACATTCTTTGATTTATTTTTTAATCCAAAAGAGCAGCTTGGGGATGCCAGTCAAGCTTGTTATCAATTGTTATTCTAAGTATAACCTCCACTTCCTCGTCTTTAATAAATAGTGGTTGCAAAATTGGTCTTTTTAAACTCTAAAGTCTGTTTAAAAGGAACTGCTATTTCCAAGCTATAAAGTGGATACATTGGGTTTGTATTTACTTTTTATTTTAATTGAGGATGTCATTGTGCTGGAGGGACAAAGAATATCACAGCGAATGAAAGTCTCAATGACTCTAAATAGCAACTTACCTTTTTTAAGGTTGGCAAATTTGTGTCTGCAAATGAAATTCTTGTAATATTGCTGTTTGATTATTATGTTATTATGCTGTTGTATGGTAATGATTTTTTACATTTCCTTCACTTTTTTGTTGTGGTTCATGGCTTTTGGAACATTTGCAGAATTTTGTTTCCTAGAGGCACTGTTTTTCAATAAATTTTGTGATATCTTTTTACTTAACAGAATGAAGAGCAACTTGGTGCAAAGTCAGATAAACACAAGCATTTTGAAGTGGAGTACAGGTATTCCTTTTTCTTATCTTTCCTCGTTCTTGTCTGTTGATTGTGGAGTGATTTGGGATTTGGGTCCGGGGGGAGGGGGGGGGGGGGGAGGGGGGGGGGGAGAAAGAAATAAAAGGAGGGAGGGAAGGAGAGAGGAGAGAGCCAATAGTCAGAGATATAACACTGCCAAACCTTTCTGGAAAAAAAGATACAGCCCTATTAAAGTCATATTGTATCCCTAAAGTACAAGCACTGTATGCATATGTGTTTTGTTGTTGAAGAGGTCAGTAGTTGAGAAAGTCAAGCATAGACTTAATGAATTAAGTTATTTTACTTTTTGCTGCTTTAAATTTTACTTCTGAAAGTCACAAAACCCAATGATGTCAATGGCTGGAGTTTCTGTTGAGGAACGGAATTGTGTTAATAATTTTGTGACTTTTATTTCACAGATGTCCTAGATGCCCTATGGTTTGTTATCGTCGTGCTAACTTCACAAGACATCTCACTGCAAAACACAAGTTTAATCATCTGAATGCTGCTGCCTTGAGCAAATCACTGGAGCGGCCTACTTCTCGTGGGGTGAAAAGAAAACTTCCAACATACCCAAGCACCCACATGAAGCAGAGACGACTACTGCTTCAGTCTATTGGTGGAGAAAGCCTGAAGTGTTCTCATTGTTCTTACTCTGCAAAGTGGCCAAGTGACCTGCGGCGTCACATGCAGGTGCATACCATTGTGAAGAGGTTTAAATGCTCTCTCTGTCCCAATAAGTACAAATACTATGGAGACCTCAATGTGCACATGAGGCGGGACCACAACGCCGAGCCGCCTGCCAATGTCTCTAGGGAGGTCACAAGGAATGAGGATGTTGTCAAAAAAGCCTCCCCGGCTGCCTTCCGGTGCCCGATTTGCTCCTTCTGTACTCAGTCTAAGGCTGAGTTGGAGCAGCACTCTCGCACTCACGGTGACATGGAAAAGACGTATCAGTGCCGCTTGTGTAATTACCAAACATACTGGCGAGGTGATGTAGGTCGTCATCTTTATCGGCACCATAGTGTGGTGCTCAGCAAGGAAGCCTCAGAAATGACAGAGTATTTTATTTACCGCCCGCACATCAGACCCATTACTAAGCAGCCTCATCTTGCTGGATCGACAGCGTCCTTGGAACAGGAAGGAGCCATAGAGGGTATAGGTACATCTTCATCCGGTGTTGTCCCACTGGTAGTAGGGGAAGAGGATTCAAGTGCCAGTATTAGCCAGCGACCCGCGACCAGTGTAGTGTGTCTCAAGGAGGGCTCTTTTGTTTGCGAGTACCCCAGTTGTGACTTCAAGACGTCCACATCAGACAGGATGGAGGCTCATTTAGCTGTCCATTTGAATCTCAAGCAATTCATGTGCCCCGTCTGTGGCAAACGGACAAACTGGAAGTGGGATGTGGTCAAACACTTGAGCAAGGTCCACTCGAAAGCCTATGCATCTGTTGATGAAGTGATTACTTTACCCATTGAAGAAGCTAAAGCCACCATTGATGAGTATTTAAACACTATGGAAAGGAAGCAGAAAGAAATGTCTGTGAACCTGTGCTCTTTGTGTGATTTCCGCTCCCATGAAAGAAATCGTGTGGTCAGACATTTGGGTACTGATCACAAGAAAGAGAGTGGCAAAGTGATTACACACATTATCTCTAGCCCAGAGGAATATGAGGCAAGTGTAAATGCCGAGAGGGAGAGAAATCTGTCGCGAGAGAAGAAAGTTCCTAATGAGAAAATGTTGGGGGAAAATCTGAAATATGTCAAAGTTGAGGAAGTCCAGAAAGTAACCAAATTTGAGGAACCACCTTTAGAAGAGCTGGCAAGATATGACCACCCTTATGCCTGTGCCATCTGCAAGAAGCCTGGGCTCAATAAAGGGGATGTGAAAAAACATTATAACTATGCGCATCCTTACAAAGAGGTAAGAGTGCTATATATACCTACTGGTACTGAATTCAACTATGACACAGGGGAGGTCTATCAGAAGTCATCAAAGCGTGACCTTGGTGATAGCATGCTTGACTTAGACCTTCAGGGCTCCCCGAGTAAGATGATCAGGCCTGATTCAAAGTTTAGCAATCCCAAAATGCATGGATATGTGAAACCTTTTAAGTGCTCAATATGTGGCTTGCGTTCCAATTGGAAGTGGGACCTGAAAAAGCATCTGAGGTCCAAGCATCCGAACAAGGGAGGCTTTGTTATCATGCTCTCCATAGAGGAGGCCCAGGAAACATACGGCACTGAATGCACCCTCAGTCACCCCAAACAAGAGGATTTTTTGTCTGCCACTCGGGCCTCCTCTGGCCAGACCTCTCCAGTGTCCTCTTTATCATCACACAGTGAAATGCTCAAACCAGTTTTTGATAGTGGAATGGTCACAGGTCAAGAGGACTATTTGTCCAATGCACTAAGGGGTCGGGATAAGGTCACCAATGTGGACCCTAATCGTCGTCAGTGGAAGTGCTCTGGCTGTGACTACATCTCAAACTGGCGCCGCAATATGGCCAGACACATTCACAGAAAGCACTTGGAGCAGAAGGACTCCATCAGGGTGATTCCCCTGCATCCACCTTCAAGGCAGAGCAGAGAGGCCCAAGGTGGGCAAAATCTCATGGACAAGTTCCTGCAGCAAGGCCTGCCGACCATGGTGAAGATGGAGACGCATCCCATGGACATCAATCTTCTGAAGGAACGCAAATCTAGCTTGGCTCAGCCAGACAACCGCATCTGGCGGTGTCCAGAGTGCCCCTTTGTCTCACAGCTGCGCACACACATTATAGTGCATATGCAAAAACACGAAATGAAACCTTTCAAATGCGGTGTTTGCCATCTCCCTTTCATGAATCGGGGTCCTCTCCACAGGCATATTCAGAAGTTGCATCGCCGGTCAGACTATGTGAAACTGAGCAAACTCAATATCAAGTATGATGATAATGCTGAAATTAAAGTGACAGAGAAAGGGGCTTTGGTGAGTTCGTTTCTGTGCCGCCTGTGTAATCATGAGTCTTGTGACCGGTCTAACATTGCCAACCATCTGTTGGAGGTTCATAGCTCCCAAGACCCCGAAAATATTTTGAAAGTGGAAAAAAACCTTTATACTCCCATGAAACCAAACCTTGAGTTTAAGAGCTTGCCTCGGCCTGATCCACAGAAAGCTGGAAATCGCAAATTCCATTTCTGCCCTCTGTGTCCTTACAGAAGTCAGAAAAAATCAATGCTGGCATTTCACATGACTTATCACCGTCCTTCAGCAGTGAACCGATACAAGTGCAAGTACTGCAATTACTATGTGAGCACTGTTCGCCTGTTGCACCAGCACCAAAGGAAGTGGCACAGTGACCCAGCAGCTGCCACCCCTGAGCAAGAGCAGCATCTGCCTGAGTCTCCTTTGAGGAACTGGGCAGTTGGCACTGAAGGCACACCTGAGAAACAGACAGGAAGTGGGTCTGCACGACGCCATTGCTGTGAAAAGTGTCCATACACAACCAACAGCAAGAACGATTTTATTTATCACAAGCAGGTGAGTCACTGCTCTACTCAGTAACCAAAATGTTATTAAACTTATGTTGGTGGGTGGTTGACGGGTGCTCTGGTGTGGTTTGCTTCTTCTTTCCTATCAAACATCTATCGTCCTTGTCTCCCCTTCTTCTTTTTTATGTTTGTTACTCTCTTGTAACACCTCTAATCTTTTGACGCTCATATGACCTTATGCAGTTGCGAGCGCCGTAAAACCTCTACTATACCTACCTAAACTTATGTTGTGGGTTCATTTGTATTAAGTGTATCGTTAAAATGTAGCATGCATTCACATGTATTTGAGAGGCATGTGCACAAGAGGAAGTTCAACAGCACATCAAACTTGAACATGTATTATAACATTTAGTGTCAATGCACCCCTCGACGCTTAACGGCAACAGAGGATTAAAAAGTCGAAGAAAAAATAAAGTGTCAATGTTGGATAAAGCAGATTGATTTTTTGTAATTCATGTTTGTAATGCAAGTTCACTTTCAGTATCACTGCGGGAAGAAACTCTGTGGTTTTAGTGATTAGTGTTTGTTGCATCCATTCCCTTTCAGTTTCATCGGCCAAAACGAACAGCTGAATTTAAGTGTGAGCACTGTGACTACTGGGTGGTTCACAAGAGGCTTCTCAAACAGCACATGCGTCTGCACACTGGAGCCACGAGCCCTACTGCAGGGGCACTTTCTCCAGAGCTGTCACCAGCAAAATCTCTTTACTCAGGTACAATTTTTTGTTGTGTGTAGACTTGAAACTTAATTAAGCCCAGTAATGAATGAAGATAAATAAAGAAATAAATGATATATTCAGTGATTTAGACACCACGAGACTGTTCTGGTTTTAATTTTGTTTTCCTTTGATAATAACTTTTGTTTCTGTGATATATGCTTCCTGGTGTATACCTATCTTCGATAACCTTTTGATTGTGTTATATAAAATTTCAGCACCTGTGATGAGATTAACTCAACATTTTAAAAAGAATCTTATTACGAGTTCCTTGGCTTCTTGAGAATACAGGTGTCAAGGTTTATGTAATGTCATGACATCCCATTTTGCTAATAAGTGGTGTTGGTGGCCTTGTTGCTAGGCTTCTGGACTCGAGGTCATGGGTTTGATTCCCCTCTGTGCTGGATCTGACCTGTATTAAAGAAAGACTTTTTACTTAATTTCTTTACTCATTCCACCCAAGTTTGAATAGGATGCCAGCTTCGAATGGGTGATAAACTTTCTAAGTAATGGATGTAAATGATTTATGATCGTTTGCTCCACTTCATACGATGAAAATAGGTACAAATTCTAGTGTAAGGCAGAGAGACAAACAACTACACCTCCTGCGCTGCTCCTGTTGTATGGAGTGATCAAGCTTTAGGCCAATGTCAAAATTCACTACCTTGAGAAACTCACTGTCCAATGTGAATGGCACTGGGGTAGTGATCTGAAGCGGATGGGACACATTGTGATTAATACATAGTGCAAAATTTCATATGGCAATTGAAGAAAGGTAGTAATTGGTCTCTTTTAAAGACAAGCGGGCTAACCCAGATTTCAGCGGTTTCCAGAAATCTTGACATGCTCCAAAAGTGGGCATTGCCCTACCTATAGGAGAAGTTTGGTTTCATTAGTGTGTATATTTGTTTGGTTATAGAGAAAACTCTACTTGTCTTTTAAAGAAACTTTACCTTAGATTTTCTCAAAACAGCATTTTTCGGGATAGCCCCCTTGTGCTTAAAAGCGACCAATTAAGAATCAAAATTAACACTTCAAACCTCTGTAACTGTTTGTAAAGAAACAGATATAACCATTTACCAATAGCGATGGCAAAGTTTTACTCAAGTTTTTAACGCAAAAATCTTTAAAGAACCCTGATCTTTTTTATATATCCAACATTACTTTTTAGACAGAAAATGAAAGCATACACTTTTTGCTGACGACCAGAGGTACCATGTCTTTTTGGGAGACACTGAAAGTACACTTACATGTTACACACACAGGATAGGCAGGCTTTCAGACATTTTAAAAGTTCTTGCTCAGGCTCTGTGGGGCGTGAAGGAACTTATTGTTTATTTAGTGAATGTCCTCCTATGCCATTTTCTTGATAATTTTTGGGGTCATATTTTGTGCAGTCTAATTAGTCGGTGGTTCGTGTGGTTTTCTCCTTCTTTCCTATTAAAGGTCTATTGTTCTTATTTCACCTTCTTTTTGTGTTTGTTACTCTCTGGTAACACCTTTAATTTTAGGCACTTATGTGACCTAATTGTGTTGAAAGTGCCGTAAGACACTTATTAAAGCAGTCCAATGGTACTGACTGTTGTTTGAAGGTGGTTGGAAGGTGCCTTTGGGAGGTTTTACTTCTTTTATTTCCCTCTGTAGTCTTTGTCTCACTTTCTCAGCATACTTAATGACCACCCCTCGGGGTGGTGCCCCTGACTTGAAGTGTCTTTAGGCCATTCCCAAAGGGGGGACATTTCTCGTTCATGCACAGTAGAATTGTAAATGGGCTGATTCATCAATGTCACGCTCATAACTGTGCCTGATCTACAACAGGGAACTGCTGCTTTTTCTTTCCTATTCCTTACTATTGTCATTTTTCCTCTACTTCTTTTGTATGTTTGTCACACTCTTGTGACCCACTATTTCCAGGGTGCTTTGATAGTCGAAGCAGACTTTGTGCTGTTGAAGCTAGAGAGGTGAGCAGAGTAAGTCTGATTCCCTGTAAGGACTTCTCTGTTGACATCCACCCCTTGGCGTTCATATGACCCTATGCAGTTGCGAGTGCCGTAAAACTTCTACTAAAACTAAAACTAAAACATACTTAATGACCGTTGATGTGCTTCTCACACTTGAGTTAACAAATGAATGTCCTCACTTTGTGGATTCTTTGTGCAAATGTTTAAGTTAGGCATTTCTTTAATCTCAACAGTGTCGTGTATTTATTGGTTTTGAGTCTGTGCAAATGTTGAAGCTCGGAACTTTATCAGGTGAAGCAGGCTCATAATTATAGATTTGTTTTGAACTGATATTTCAGATCCCGGCCTTGTGTATGATCCGGTGGAACTGTCTGAGCTGGCAGCGGTGAAACAGAAAATGATCAGCGACAAGATCACAGCCAGCCTGTCAGAGCAACCCACAATAAGCCCCATGAAGCTGGCCACGCGCTGCTCAACCGACGATAAGCCTGGCTATGTTCTCAAGAACGGCATGTACCGCAAGCTGCACCGATGTCGTTTCTGCCCATACACCAATGTGCGTGCTCGCAATATGGGTCTTCACGAAATGATGCATGGGCCAAGGAAGAGCCCACATCCGCTTTTAAAGTGCCCATACTGTGACTATTATGTTGGCTCTAAGGGACTCCTTTCTCACCACATGAAGGTGAGATAGCATTGATGCCTTTTAATAGTATGTTATGTTGTTATTGTCTGTCTGTTGGTAATAACACAATTGTGGAAACTTGATTTGGGTTCTAGTGAAGTTCTTTTTTGGTAATTTTTTTTTTTTTTTGCGTCTGAACAATTTGTGTTAGGAAGTCTAGGATTTACAATGTCTTTGTGAATGTTGAATTTGACTTTCACTCATTCCCTAAATGACAAATTGTATGATGCAGCAGTTGTCATTAAGGCTCTCAACATGCCACATCATTTTGTTTCATAGTGTCAGCAAGAAAATTTGCTTCACCTACAATGAGACAGTGCCTGTTGTGAAAAAGGCCATCTTGAAAACTTTTGACTACTTATGTTTCATATACCATGTTCCTTTTTTGATTATCTGAATAAAAATTGTTTCATTCCATGCCTTTTAGCCATAGTTTTTGTGAAAGAAAAGAGAATAATCTTTATTATGATAGATCACAATGAATCATTTACGACTTCTGAAGCCGATTGTCATTTTTTTAATGCAACAAAACCCTGCAGACAGGTGTAGTTGACTTTTTTGTATCCTGCGTCATTGCTAGATGTTTTTGAGGCACCCTCTCTGTTGGCATACACCCTTAATCCCATTTGCAAAATGTGCTCCTCTTCACATTATGTGCAAAATTCACCATGTTGACCTTGCAATACTGACTTTGTCTGTTCAGCCATCACTTCAGCTGGCTTTGTTGAGAAGTTTTTTAGTCTGTTGTGGTAAAATGCAGTGTTGTAAGCAAAATATGATGTTCTTGCTTTTCTTTAATTTCTGTATGTCCTCATATTTGTAGGTTTTGGGCTCATGACTCCTCTCCGTGTCCCACCGTTCAATTGCTTACTTAGTGTGTCTTTTTCTCAGAAGGCTTTGGGGGGAAAATGTGCTGTGAAGTGCATCTTGATTTAGTGGTCACTGTTTAGCTTAGACAAAATGGTCTCAAAAATTGGGGATACATTTTTTTAAAGTGTTTGCTTAAGTTTAGTGTACTCACTCTTTGTTAGTCCGTGTTCTGCTTTAATATTTCTCTTGATTACAAAGAACGTGGTTGCCAATATTTTGACCAGTGTCAAGAAATTTTGTAATTATTATCTTTCGTATGTGACAGATTTTAATCCTGTTATGTATAACTTTGTTTGCTTGTGGTCTGCAGGTTCACCAGAAGTCCTATGGTGAGCGGCCTGATGGTGATGGTGACATGCAAGACTTCCCTGAAGCAAATGAAGACCACGATGATTTGGAACAGGACATAGCGCCCCAGCAAAAAGTAGGCAGTTAGAGGCATAAGGATCCTTTGCTGTGTATCAGGGCACATCGTTGAACTTGTTTTTATGCCAGCTGAAAGATTGTTATTGCCTCCCTTTTCGAAGCTCTGTGCTATAACAAGTTTTTTCTTCATCGTATTTAAAGTGATGGAAGAATAGTTTGAATAACGAATGACTACAATTAAAGAGTGAATATTTTTGACAAAGCTTTCGTTCAGACTTAGATTGAAATGTGAAACTGAATCAATGAAAAGTTCTCGGAGTTAAGATTATCAGAATTTGATCATTGAAGCAATTTGTGTGGAAATTGGTTTTGACCTCCTCTCTCTGTCCCAACGTATGCTTTTTAGTAATTGGTCACAAGTGCAAGTAAATGAAATGTTTACTTGCCAGGTGGACACACTGCTTCAGATCTCTCGGTTTAAGAAGTTTGGCTGTGAGAAGTGCCCGTATGCCAGTGGAAAGAGAGCCCATTTTGAGCGCCATTTGGAGCTGCATGGTTCCCGTCAGCGGTACACCTGTCAGTTCTGTGATTACAGTGTGCCATCAAACAACCTTTTGCTACAGGTAAATGTCAGTTAGAGCGAAATGCAGCGCAGTAGGAGAGTGCAGGATTAAAACTAGACCTACTGGGTTTGAAAGTTTTTTTGTTTTTTAAAATTTACTTTTCTTTTTGTGGTAATTGTCTTTTCCTTTTTAACCCTAACTCTGGCAAGGGCCGATTAAATCGGCCCATTTCCTGCCATGAAACTGGCAGGGCCGATCTCATAGGACCATATAGTAAACTGCTGCTTCTGCCTTCCAACTAAATATTTGGGGCTTCCTAAAGTGATTTCTGATTGGCTAAAAGGCTAACCTACAACCAATCAGAATATTTCTACCATTCTGGCTTAGGAGAAGAGTATTTTGCTTTCAAAACAGAGGGATGTTTTGAAAGCTTGTTGATCAGGTCACAAGCCACTAATGCCAATGTAGATCTATCACTTGTGTGGGTCTAAAATGGCCAAAAATCGATCTTTTTTGGATACATTTGAAAGTGAATTGACTAGGGAAAGTAATTCAGACACTGTTAGTGGTGGATTTATTGGTGTTCAGTCAAGATTGGGATTAGATCTGACAGACAATGGGGATACATTACCAGTTCTCATCCTGCCCCGACTTCTCTTTCAAATGGAACACTAGATTCTACTACTTTGGGAGTCTAATAGGGGCAGAAAAAGGAGAGCTATAGAGTAAAGTAGGTTCCTTTTGCTATACTAATTATTACAGACTACCAGCAGATTGCTGAAAACCACATGGTTGTACTTAGAGTGTTTTTATGTTGAGTTTGGTATAAAATTAGCGAGTATCAGCTGCGTTCGAAACAGACCACATGACAAATTGAAACAGTCATAACTCATTACCTGTTCTTCTCAAACCTATAAAACTATACATTTTCTGAAAGGTAATTGAAAAACCCATATTTCTGCTATCTCACATTTTTTATAACAAGGAATACATTAGATTGGTGAATATGCTAATGAGCATGTAAATTTTTTATGTCAGCCATCTTGGATTTCAAAGTTACATAACCCCTTGAAAATAAAATAAAATCATATGTTCAATGGTAAAATATAAAAGTTCATTCAATTATCTTTCAAAAAATATATACTTTTGTAGGGTTTTTATTTGATGCAAGTCCATAAATTTGATTTGTAAAGCATGTGCACGTTTTGGCTGACTGGCCCTGCCATTTCTGTTGAAACCATTTGCCAGAGTTAGGGTTAAGGACTAGTAAACCCTGACAATATTTTTTATACCGTTGATATTAATCATCACATTAAAGATTTCATGGGGGCTCTCGTGGCCTATAGGTTAGGTGTTCGCCTCTCTTTCAAAGGTCCCGGGTTCGATTCTGGGTAGCGACGGAAAAATTTTCATCTCTAAATTGTCTCCTTTCACCTCCTTTCCTGCTCTCCAGCAATGTTCTGTCGTCTGCTTTCGTCTCCACTTTCTGCCCCCACCCCCTCACCTTCTCTGGGCTCCTGGCTCTTTCTGCAGCCTTTCTACTGTTACTCATTGGCTCCTTCTTACTGCTGTCTTTCAGCCACACCCCTGATCTTCTGGTAGGAAAGATCTACACCTAGTCCTCTCGGATAAGGGTAAAAAAACTCTGAGGTCCGATGAGCAAGTTGCGCACGTTAAAGATCCTTTGGTGGTCCAAAATCGTTAAGAGTAGGCTTCGGCTGCCACCTGGGCAGAATTCAAAATTTCCTACCAACTAAAAATGTTTAATGTGTCCTGCGTGCTTGTTTGACCTTATGCAGTTGCGAGCGCCGTAAATCACTTGCCCCCCCCAAAAATGTTAAAAATTAAATTAAAGAAAAAATAAAAATTCATTTTTCATGTTTCTGTGGGCCTTGTCGATTCTTTGAGGTCAGTTTGACTGCCCATTTTTAATGCAATACAAAAATGTCAGCCCATGCCCTTTTCTGTCCTTATGAACTGTTGAAGGAGGTACATATTGTCGAGTGAGGTCTTGAGGTGAACTATCTGGGCTCTTTGTGATTTTTATTGCAAGGTGTGACTGGAGACACTTTGACGAAGACACTTGAGGCCTAATGAGCGTTGCAAAACCGCTTTGTGGAATGGTGTCATCATTACAGAGCTGATGAAATGGAATTTCGTGGTCTTCGCAATTTTTTTTTGTCATTCTGGTGTAGTAGCTTCTTGCACAAAGGTGAAGATTTTTCTTATTTTCCTTCTTTATCAATGGTACATATTTTGTAAATCTTCTGTTTTGACTAATACATTGACATAGTTTCAAGTAAGGTATGCCACAAATTATCAGTTATTTTTCACCTCCACATTTCCCAATTTGGCAGCACACCAAACTCCATCTGATGCCCAACCAAAACCTGTTGCTGTCGCAGTCTATCAACAACCTTCAGCAGCTAAGTGATGTGCCAGCGGACGTAGCACTGGCCTCTGCCTTACCACCGGCCGACGCTCACAGTCCGGTGACTATAAGCGTAGTCCACGACCATCTTGGCCTGTATGAGAATGGGTAAGCTAGCTCAGGTCCCTGCATATTAAGGTAGTAGTTGTAATAATCAAAAACGAAACTCAGGTATTGTGCTTTGTTATGTGTACATACAGAATTAATGAAAAAACGAAGGCAATTATGGGGTACCATTTCATTTCACAAGGAATTTAAACATGAAGCAAGTTGTACTACTGGTTTCATTTGTTTTCCTTTCATTATGAAAATTTAGATCTTATTTTATTGTGAAGCACCTTTAGCCACAAGGGACTGGGCACTAGAGTAGTGATCTTTATTGTTGTTATTATTATTATTATCGTATTAATATTTGTTTATAATGTGGTAGATGCTTCATGGCTCATATGTTCTTAGGGTTTTGATTGTGTACTGAAATTTCAATTAACTTGATGAGGCATAGCTCAACATTTAGGTTGAAGATTTGGAATGAAGTAGCAATCTGAGGAATAGAGGGATAAGAGTTTACATAGTGTTATGTTCACAGACCTGCCACGCATCCCGATTTTCCCGATTTCGTTTGTGTGTATCCCAATTTTTTGTCGTTGCGTTGGATTCGTAGAAGAAAAAAAATTGTGCCTTATCTTTTGTTGGTAAAATCGAAGTAGTATCGATTAGAAATTCTGACTTGGATACTCTCAAAATCTACTTTCGCTTTTGTTACCCAGAATTCTCCGGTTTATGGCCTGATTTCTTACAATTATTACATAGATCATCAAGTAATCATTATTATTTGTTGTTCTGCCATTGCTTTAAAAGCAAGCCTCGTCGAAGTTGTGGTTGGTTGGGCCTGTCATCAAGACCTGTCAAGGAATCTTTCAAACCCGCGTTCGCATCCTGTGTGATGGCCTTGTGTGAGTAGCGTGTGTGTCGGGGACCATTGATTGTCCGGGACTGTCGGTTGTCGGGTTCAACAAAGTTCAACTGGTGTCATCGGTAGAAGTATCTTTCGGGACTTACCTGGGCGGGGGGTTAGACTTTTGGGCTTGCAGTGCTTGATGTAGTACATGTAGCAATTCAGGATAAAGGAACAAGGAAAGAAGAAAAAAAAGAATCTTGGAATTAGATTTTAGATTTGATTAGAGCTGAGGTCTGTGCAGAATGGCGCGATGGTGATGCCGTGAGTGTGTACGCGATCGAAGTCATACCTTGTCACCACGTGAAAAGGCGGGCTTATTGCATGGGTGATTAAAGTTATGTGTAAGCTATTTTCAAGACTACGAGAGTTTCAGCATCTCTGTAACCTGTGCTCCCCAGTATATCTGACTCGAGTACATCCTCTCTTTAATTTTTTTGCTTTTCCTTGGGACCCAAATCTGAACTTATTCCAGAAAAAGTTTTGTCTTGCATGGTTGCCTTACAAAAGGGAACCGAGACACCCCCCACCCCATGCCCTTTATGACTGATTTGCCGTTGATCCTGATTATTTTCATCAGGTCCTTATTTTTTTTCTCTGAGATCCTGATTTTCAGATTTCATAGAGTGGCAGGTCTGTGATCATGTGACATTGAATTCCTGTGTGCTATTCAGTGGTGTTGGGGGCCTTATCGTTAGGCTTTGGAGCATGATTTAAAGGTCATAGGTTTGATTTACTCTCTATGCTGGGTCTGACTTATCTGACTGGTATCACTAATTGTAGATGAAACTCTGCAGTGCATGTGTCATCCAATGACACTAGCTATGTAGTCTAGGATTGGAGACAGTAGCTGTTTAAAAAAAAAAAGATTTTTCGTACAGCTGTTTTCTGTTTTTGAGTTAGATGTATTCATGTTTGAATCATTATGTACTTATCAGTAGCTTTTCAAAACTATGAACTGTCTCTAACTCATGTCTCCTTTAACAGCTTTGCATGGATATGCCTTTGGGATTTTTTATTTGCTTGTTTGTGATTGAAGAATTACCTATGACTTAAAAAAAAAAGAAGCCTTTTTTACCTTTTTCTATATAAGCGTAAAAATTCCTTAGGTTTTTTGACAAAGAAGGAAAAATTCTGTTGATCTCAAGATGTGAACTCTTGTTTGATAATGTTTTACAGTATTATGGATGCAGAACCGAAGAAACTGTACAGGTGTGACCGCTGCCCGTATGCCAACATACGTCGGGACTACCTGCTGTCCCACCTCAAATTTCACATGGTGTCTAGCTCTTTGGTGTGTCCTTATTGTGACTACAGGTGAGGTGGGGGGGCTGGTGTTTTGTTGTTTATTTCAAACCCTAAAAGTTTTTAAGGGGGATCACTATGGCTGTCTTTTGCAGTGTCACAGTTCAATAAATGATTAGGTGAGGGTAAGTTTGTAATAACAGCTGTTAGTATACAGTGCTTCCACTCTTCCGTATTTTTACGGAAATCCGTACTTTCTGCCGGTTCCGTAGTTGTTCCTCCATCATTATCAACTCCCTCTGTAAAAATCTGCGACTGCGTAGGACTACCGAAATTCCGTAGCAAAAGATCCGTACTCGCCTTCGTATCGTCTTTTATAAGTTACGGATATTTACAGTAATTCTCACGGCAATAAAATAATGTTATAGAAACCTGCAGGATTGCACATTTCCTGCCATCGGCCATTATTCCACTATGCCCCATGCATTCAGTGCGGGTTGGTCGGCGTACATTTTGATCAAAATCTGGCAAACTTTTTGTATCACTTTCCTCCTGTCTATCATTCCCTCATTCCGTCTGTCTATCTTCGGCGGATTGTTGCTGCGGCTGGAAAATCTACGAGTGGATCAAGTATATTGACTTGTGATCTTAGACAGAAAATTACTGTCAGAAAGTTTGTTGCTAATTTATTGTCTAGATCTAGAGAAATTATCGGTTCGAAGATTCTACGGCACGGGAACGCGATAACGGCCGCGATGAAAAAAATTTGTGCTAAAATTGCTAAAATTAAGAATAATTCGAAGTGGTGTTCCGAGGTTGTGACATGTGACATTTATAAGTGAAAATTGTGGAAAATTAGGGTATACGCTGGGTAACTGTATTGTGAAGGTACATATCATTTCATTATTCTCAGGTTTGTCTTCTATCAATGGTGCGATAACAAATTAATTGAATTACAGTAGCAATGGAAGGGGAACCTGCTTTTAAACATTGCCAGCAATTGAAAGATATGTAGGTGAAGAAATCAAACAAGACAAAATCTTGGTGAAAAAAAATAGGTTGTATGAGTTGTTGGTAATCTCTTCAAACAGGCTCCCAAATGCCATTTTTAACCCTCTAAAAACACTAAATTAAAATTTGTTAGGGGGCTTTGGCCCCTGAACCCCCAACTGGACGCTGTCCCTGGACCCTGCTGGGGGCCTGTACGGCTCCCAGACCCCCGGCAAAATTTTCTTTACTTTTCAGCTTCAGCTGGTGGAAGCACTGAGTATAGATAACTCTACCTGTAGAGACTGTGCTACCAGGTTGGAGTTTATTGTTATTACTTTTTGTCCATTAATGTCAATTTGGGCTCACACTTCTTTGTTTCTAGCCTTTTAGGGTATTGACTTGTTTGAGTTCTGTATTCAAAACATCATTAACTGGTCAAGTAATCTTTCTTTTCTTAGCTGTGGTTCAAACTTTCAAAATTAATTTGTCATTTTGTCACCTAAGCAGAGGCTAGGCTGAGATTTCTTAACAGGTGGGTCACAAGAGGCTTTTTTGTTGCCCACGAAGTCACCATGTTATGTTTTATGTTTTTTTCCTCCTTTCATTTATTTTGAGAGATGGTTACAGTAGATTTTCTACCATTCACTGTTGGGTATTTGGTTTTAAAAAGTCTTTGGGTTCGCCTACTAGCTTTGAATGCAGGTCTCATCCACTGTCATTTGACTGTGGATAATGTGACATGTACAACGTGTCCTTCTATAATGTATTATTCTCTCTTTCCATGGAATCACGCTGTAGCTTCACAATTAACCTTTGCTTTATTTTCTTACATAACCGTGCTTGCAGTATCGAATTCTCAATTAGAATTTGGAATGTTTTTTTTCCCACATACAGTCCATGAAGTTTCAGAACGTTCCTGTAGGCATCTTCTCTTTCCTCTCTCCTTATCTTCAAAAAGCTAATGTGGGTCCCTTTATTGCACCATGCTCATCAGACTCTCATAAATTTCAGTGCCCCCAAGCAGGCACTTCTCACGCAGCACATCCGAGTCCACTTTTGCCCGCTGCCTGAACTGTCTGATTGGTTGTTGGAAACGGGTCTGGGAGAAACCCATGCTGGGGCCCAGTCTCTGGATCTGCTGGAGGCTCTGAAGGTGGGAAGTTTGGGAATTTTTTAATGTCCTGCTGTGTGCTGTAGTGACATTAAAACCTGTAGTGAATATAGTTTTTGGCTTTAAACATTTAGATTATTACCTGAAAAAACATTCTCATTTGTGAGGCATCATGGTGAAATCAGGCTCTCGTCAAAATGGTGAAATCTTAAGATACTGGCATGTTTCTGTGGGTTTGACAATTTTTATCGAATTTTTTTTTTTAGCTCGGCAGCTTTTATGTCCATTAAAAAATATATTTCTATGTGGATTTTCCTGAAAAACGGTGATTAAAGCTAAAAAAATGTAAATTTTCAGTTTCCAAGGACCCTTAAGCATTTAAAGATACCAAGCTTTGGCAGCTATTTTCTTGCTTATTTTTCCTTGGAAATCAGGGGTCCTTATTTCATTCAATCACAAATGTTTTGACTTCCGTTAAAGATGGATGAGTATTTTTTTCAGTGAAAAATAGACAAATGAACAAGCTTTAAGATGGCCCAATAATTCCACATGCCCAAAAATTGATGAGTGCCTGATTCCACCACATAGTGACACATTTGTTTAAAAGTACTGTCTGCTTTTTATGAAAATCCTATGCAGGCATACAGGGTACCTTTGAGATATAATATGCCTATGGGACTTTTGGTTGAAGTCTGTTGCTGTTAATCGAGCAGATCAAAGGTTCTGGCCCATTGGCCCCTCAGAGTGCTGTGCTGTTCACAGGTCTGTTGCAGCAGTCAGGAAGTTTGGTTGGAGTTCACCACTGGAAGTCCCAACTTTTACACTGTTCTCTCTTTTGTTTTTGTTTTTCTTGCTTTTTCCCTAGCAGTAACTGATTTTCTTGCATATTAGTGTGCTTCTCTTTGATCAAACAAACAAAACAAATGAGTCCCATTGCCAAACTATGGGTTGGGGTGGGGAGGGGAGGGGGGAAATGTTAGTGAAGGAAGTAAGAGGGAAAATAAATATGTGGCATTGCAGTGAAGTCAGGTGCTCGACAAAATAATGAAATCGAAGAAACCGGCACTCTGCCTGTTGAACAGTTGTTATCAATTTTTTGGGTTTTTTATTGATGGCTCAACACCTTTTATGTTCATTAAAAAATACATTTGTGAGGCAGCGTGGTGAAATCAGGCGCTCCTGAAAATAATGAAATTGAAGAAAATTGCATTTTTCTTCCTATTTGGCAACTTTTGTTGAATTTTCATTTTTGGACTCAACACATTTTATGTCCATTTAACCCTATCGGTACGTCGTGTTTTACTATCGTATCCATACACGTGGGGAACTCTGTGTCACCACTTTCCAAAGAGGAAATTTGCTCGTTAATCCAATCCATACGCTTTGCATAACAGTCTGTCAAAATGATTTTTTGAGAAATACTGAAAGTTTCAAAGAGATTTTCACACTAGAAGTATTCTAAAAAGTGAAGAATACAACCCCTGGGGTACAAAATGATCCCAGGGCGTACGGATAGGGTTAAAAACAAGTTGCTGTGTGGCTTTTACTGAAAAATGTTAATTAAAGGCACAAAAATACATGTTTACAGTTTCCAAGGACTCTCAAGCTTTTAAAGTCGCCAAACTATGGCGGCCATTTTCTCTCTTATTTTACCTCTAAAACTGGGTGACTCCTACCTCCTTCAGTCCAAACTTTCTCGATTTCTGTTCAAAATATGGATAATTTTTTTTCTTTTCAAATGAGACAAATGAACAAGCTTTAAGATGATACCAAAAGCTCCATATGTAAAAAAATTGACGAGCGCCTGATTCCACTGCGGCGGGACTCATTTACGCGTAGATTTTGCTGAAAAACGTTTGTGAAAGGCACAAAAAATGTAACTTTTTGCAGTTTCCAAGGACACTCAAGCTTTGGGAATCACCATACTTTGATGGCTAGTTTCTCGCTAATTTTACTTCTGTTATCATGCCACCCCAACCTGCTTCAACCGCAAATGTATCAACTTTTCTCCGAGATAGATGAATTTTTTTTCAGGAAAAACAAGGCGCGGGGATCACAGTTTTCCGCAGATCCGCGATTTTCTGCGGTTGCAAGAACTTCCCAAAATCCGCTCTGCGGTCTTAACTGCACTGTCATTCGTTCTGCCCCGGCTTTAAGTCAGGCCGCGGTAGACTTTGAGTGGCCTGAGATCGACCCTAAAGCGATCCGCGGATTTGACTAAGCTCAGCCTATCATAGACCGGATGCGAGTGAGATGGCTCGGCGGAAAAAAAAAATCTCGAAACAATATAAAAAGCATGCACTCTCCTTTGATTGGAGGTGAACTGGAACTGACCTTTCCCCTCATCTTTCAATCTTCTGTCTTCAGTTTGCATTTTGAAGACAGTTCTTTGTTCACAACGTCGTACAAAAGATATTCTGGTTTATTTTGCATTTTTTATACTGATGTGGGGGGGTTGCACAATTATTTACGGAAGTCTATCTGGTCGACAGTCGATGTTCAGGGGTTGGCGAAAAATTTCACTGTGATCCCTGACGATGAACAAGCTTTAAGATAATGCCAATAACTCCGTATGCCCAAAATTTGACGAGGGCCTGATTCCACTGCACCATTACACTAATGGGCTTGAATAATTAAACCTTTGGGTCAATTATGGATTCTCTTTTTTGTCTGTGCAGTTTGGAATAAAATATAGCATTTGTAGCAAAGTGAAACTATAGAAAAACTTTAAAAAGAAAAAGGGTAAAAACTAGGTGTCAAATTCATCTTTACTTTGTTGTACTAGGGCTCACCTCGAACTTAATGCCACATAGAATTAGACAGTAAGAGAAACGTTGGTTTTTGTTTCAGTTAATGCGTCTTTTAGTCTTATGTGGCCTAACATTTTTTAATGGAAACTGAATGAGAATTACTAGTTGGTCTCTGAAGACTGGATGATGTCGATGTTCCTCAAAGTTTCATGTCTATGTGTCTCTGCTACAGGTTGCACATGAGTATCAGAACCAGTCTAAAAAGAAAGACAAGAGTAAGAATGGGTCTGCTTTGGCTGTTGACAAATCAGGAAACAAAGAGGAGAGAACTGAGGGCAAGGAAAATGTCCAGGTGAGTCTGTGAATATATGGAAACTTGATTGTTGAAAGACTTAGCCGAGGAGAATGTTTTTTTTACCTTTTATTGTGAAACTGCGCACGTTAAAGATCCCTTGGTGGTCTAAAATCAATAAGAATCGGCTTCGGCAGCCACCCGGGCAAAATTCAAAGTTTCCTACCAACTGAAAAAATTTAATGTGTCTCGCACGCTCATATGACCTTATGCTGTTGCGACCGCAGTAAAACACTTACCAAAAAAAATATTTTTTAATGAGTTGCTTTTTATTGAGTGACAAATTAAGTATCTATCCTGCACTGCTAAACTTATCAATAATTCAAGAATGATACATGATACACATAGCAAGGAGTGCACACTTAAAGGAAATCAAGAAATACAAAAAGTCTTGATCAAAATGAGTGTACTGAATGTAAAATTCAGCACACCTTAGCTAACTGCCAATCCTAGACTTTAAAAAAAAATCTTTCATACTCAGGATTTTCACACAAGATGTAGTGTAGTAAAGGTGATATTTCATACTTTACTTACTTACTCTTACATCCTCTGTAGCCGTTAAGCGTCGAGGGGAGATGCAGTTTTCTATGGTAGGCCAGCTCCGCAACTTTACTTACTTACTCTTACTTTTTCATCCTCTGTAGCCGTTAAGCGTCAAGGGGAGATGCAGTTTTCTATGGTAGGCCAGCTCCGCAGCTCTTTCTGTTGTGATATTATGTTTTCTCAGGGTTTCCTCAACACCCTCAATCCACCTTTTGCATGGCCTTCCTCTTCCTTTATAGCCTGAGTGCATGATGTTGAAGGCTCTAGAGGCTGGCTTGCCAGGTGACATATGTAACAGGTGGCCAAACCATTTTATTTTCTGTCTTTTTATGAAATGCAAGTATGACTCAGTGCCAATAGCTGCTCTTACTTCTTCATTTCTCTGCCTGTCTCATCTTGTGTGGTTTTGCGGAGACATTTCATTTTGCATGCAGTGATTTTTCTTTCATGGGTTTTACTTAGTGTCTAGGTCTGGCACTGGTAGCATAATGTTGGTATGAATATTGGAGTGATGAGCTGTCTCTTCGTGTCCATGGAGATGTTTGGATGAGATAGGAGGGGTGCAAGCTTGTAGGTGACAGCATTGGCTTTTTGAGTTCGCATAATTTCTATTTCTCTATCTATAGACCTGTTTTCAGAAAAATGGCTGCCAAGATATTTAAACTCCTTCACCAGTTTCAGTTGTTTGCTATTGACATGGATGTTCAGGGGACTATGGTTTTGGCTCACTTTCATAACCTCGGTTTTTGATGTGCTAATTTTCTTGTTAAATTTCTCGCAGCTGTTGTTCAGTTCGGTAGTGTGATTTTGGAGGCTTTGTTGGTTTGGATGAATAAGACATTGGTCGTCTGCGAATAGAAGTTCATTTAAGCCTTCTGGGCTTTGGTTTGCGTCTTGCGTTATAGGTTTGAATCAGTGCGTGTATTCTTCTTTGTTCTTCTCGTAGCATGATTTGTCCGCCACCGGCTTTCTGGGCCAGTTACGGTTTCACCAGAGCCCATTTAGCCAGCAACGTTTTGGGGTGACCCAGGTCGGCCTTGATAAAGTCACACGGTACTTCACCCAGACAGCTATCCCCTATTTTGTCCTGTTTCCACCTACCCTTACAGGAACAAAGGGTGGGACTTTGGGAGGCGGTATTTCATAAAGAGGTCAAAAAGTGATTTTAAAAAATCTTGTTGCTAACAATGTTTTCCTGGAGAGGAGTAACTTATAAGTCACCCAGTTCCATTAAAAATCTGTTCCAGTCTCACACAAACAAGCACTGTAAATATACTCTGCGGAGGGAATCTTCAGATACTGTTTATGGCTGCTGGTGGATATTCCATGCATCTCAGAAAATAGGCCTTCTACTGAAAAGTCAGTTTCCCTTTGAATTTTGTGTTGAAAAGCTTCCTGTTCACTGCCTCTGAGATCTGGCAGGGGACAATTGCAGAAGGGGAAGAAAAATCCTTTCGTGTAGTTTTTTTGTCATAAGATTGCACCAAACACATCTTTTTGTTTGCTTTTTACTAAAGTTCATTTTATCCCTAGGGCTCTGATACAGTCCCTCTGATGTTCATCTGCCAGTATTGTGAACGAGAATTTGCCAGCTCGGAGAAATTGGTGAATCATGAACTGCAGCACTTAGTGGGGAACCACTTTGAGGTGGGTCTCTATTATGATAGGAAAGGCACAACTAAACAAGAAGTATAGATGTTATGTTTAGCCAAATACAAATTGTTATATATGTGACTTTGTTACAAAGTTTGTATAGATCCAAGTTGTTGGCGGAGTCTCTTTTTCTTCTGTTTTGCTATCTTGAAGTGGGTAAACCCTTACGTTTTGCATTACTTGAAAGGTCACTGGTGAAAATTTTGACAATTTACCCTTTGAAATGCTTTCAGTTTAGAAAAGAAGAGCATTTTTGCAAATCGTTAGCTTCTTACAAAGTCCAAGAAGAAAAAAAAATGGGGATTTTGCTTTTTTGGGAATTAGACCGGCTACTATTTTACTGATTAACCATTTTTGGTTTAAGCGGACTCCACTGTTTATCCAGAATAAGAATTTATTCAACTTGGGAAGGACTTGGCTCAATGTGTCCAGTGGTCTGTCTTCTCTTTTTTATTTTCATCACCGTGACAAAATACTAAAGAAGAGAAATTATTGAAACCTCAGACAACCTGATTTTTTCTATTACCTTCATTTTAATTCAGGATTCTAGGGAGGTATGAAAAAAAAACCCCCTCGGGTTTTAAAGGTTAATTTGTTTTATTTTTAGGCATCTCTGAAAGCGGTTACAGAGCAGCAACTACAGCAGCAGCAACGAAAGCTTCAGCAGCAAGTGGTCAAAGGAAGTAGCAGCGAGGCCTCCGCCGGTCAAAAGAAAGGCCAACAAGCTGCAGGGAGCAGTCAGAGCAGTGGTAACAGCGGCCGCAGCAGTCTGAAGGGGAGCAGTAAAAGTGGGGGGAATGAGGAGGGGGTTAAGGATTTGGCGGGTGCAGTCCTGGGTGCGAGTGGTGGCGCAGGAGACAGTGTAAGTATTGCAGGTCAAGGGAAAGCCTTCTCTCATCCCGACCTGGGACAAGAACCCAAGGGTCTCGGCAAGGAGTCCATTCTTTCGGGAGCAGCTGAAAAAACAGCCCTCAAGACATCTGATAGGACCAACGGAACTGGCGAGACTGACGAAGGACGCCATCTGAGCGATTCGGTGGTAAATTTGAGTGAATTGGACAAGGCGATAAGTAGTAGCGACATGAATCATGAGACAGAGAGAGCAGCCAAGGAAGTGTCTCAGGACAACAGCCCCAGCGAGAGAGGAAAGGAATTAAATGCTGCTGTTAAAGAGCTCGGATCCTTGAAGGCTAATGGTAAAGATGTGGGAGGAAGGTTGGAGGCAGAGGGGATAGGTATAGCCTCCGAGACAGATAAGACAGTAAGTGTAAAGGAACCAGTAGAGGAAAAAGAGGAACAAAAACGTGATGACAGTACTCTTATCTCCCAGCAGGAGAAGGAAGAGACGTCTGGAAGACCTGGCTTGGATCAAGGGGGAAAGCAGGGAACTGAAGAGACCTTTCTTATAGCGGAGACGGAAGAGAAGAAAGACTAGTTTCAGGGAGGTCCTAGGTAGACAGCAGATGAGTCTTGCAAGCATGGATGGCTAGGTCAATGGGAAAGAAGATATTTCCAAGGAATTATGTTGGGTTTTTTTTGTATTTCGCTGTAGATTGCTTTTTTTTTCATGTTGTTATTGTATAATAGTGGGTTACGGTAAAGCTGGACCAGTCATTTTTATCTACTAGATCTAGTGCATATTATCTGGGTTGGCCATCAGGGTCACAGTTTCGTCTTACAGGGAGAGGCACCAGAAAGGCAGTGATTGTGATACATGATGACATGGGAGGAGGGCTAAAATTTATTTTATCTTAACTCACTCACTGCCATGCCCGAACCCAGTCAGGTGATCCGCGTATACCGCTACCTGCCAAACCCGAAACCCGTCGGGTGCGTTTTTACTACTATTTTTCAAACATTCCCCGACATGTTCCGGGCTTGGCAGTCGGAGATATGCGACATAAGCCAGTTTAGTTTCAATTCCGCATTGTTGCAGTAACTTCCCTTGAATAAGTGACTTTTTCGAACTCACCCGAAACAAACTTAGAAACTACTAACGCTCAGTTACGATGGCGACGGCGTCTCAACGAGGTCTGAACATTTGAATTGATGGATCCATTCGTCAATATAAAAGGGTCAAATTTAGATCTTTTTGCAGATGATGGCGATGATGAACAATCATACAGAGTTGATAATGTGTATAGGAAAGGAAATAGGAGAGGTGCGGACGCAAGTGAGGATGAAAATTGTGCTAGATTTAGGCCTAGATCTAGAATCAGGTGTTCCCCATGCTCAGACCTATGATCCGGCGCTTCCCAATCCCAGTTCGGGCCCGTCACGCAAACGTCAAAGATACTCAACGTAGATTTAAGCCCCGGTTACATGCAATGATAAATTGTATCAGATTCTTTGTATGAGAGAACTGTCCGTTTTATCTAACTGTGTTGTCTGTTTACACGTTCCAATCTATCATTAAGTTTTCTTTCGATTGAGGAGATTCCTCGTCATAATAAAGCCACCATGTCTCTTTGCGACGACAGCGATTTGCCTGCTCTCTATGTGAAGGTTTCGAGCTCTGGACCTAATGAATGAAAGGCGAACACTGTACCTCTAGATCACGAGAGCCCCCCCCCCCCCTTTCCCCTGTACATTTTGATTTAGCAGAACAGTGTCTTTCGAAAAGGGTGGCCATACTGTAGGCCTACCGTGTTGTGCGTAGTGTTGTGCATAGAACCGGAAGCTAAAACTTGACTGCAGATGTGCTACGCACTGAGTGACCTTGATGCACAGCTTCACCTTTGACGATCGACTAAATAATAAAATTGCTAAAATATATATGCACCAAATCAGGTTCATCGTGAGCAACTTTGCTTATTTTGAGACGCAGAATCCGAATATGAAATCAATTTTTGCCTACTATAATTATTTTTAAAAATTTGAGCCCTGAGTTTAGTTCTGCGCAGCGGCAAATTTCAAAGTGAATCTACGTCACAGCGCATTTCCCTCAAGTCTGACTGTGATCGCACGGAAAATATCAAGCAGCTCTTGATTTCTCGACCGAGTCTCCAATCTATCGTTCAATCGTCCATATTTTGTGGTTACACCTTCGATTTATCGTATGATCGTACATCGTCCAGGTTTTGTTAAATTTATCGTTATGTGTAACCGGGCCTGTAGACCCCAAATTATAGGAATACAGCTGACATAGACCCTCCTAGGTCTACACAACAAACTTCAAATAGTGGTACCCCTCCCCCAGTGGCCATGCCCTGTCCTGCAACCACACACCCCGATGTTGATGCTCAGGATGGGTGGACTGATGACTTGAATGATTTTTGAGTTATATAGAATTTGTCGGATATCTTTTCATAATGACTCTTCAACATTTGTCTGTTGATGCAACATCTATTTCTTCCAGAGACAAAGATATAAAGGCATGCATATCGACTGAATGTACAATGCCCGCAATTGTTATGTAAAAGTTTTTTTCACGATTTTGCCCCATATTCACAAACTCATAAAATTCCACATGATAAAGGTATCACAAAAATTTTGTTTGATTTGTTGGGTATGTTTCAATGTTATTGCTTGTGGAAAAGTTCAATGCTGTGCACATAATAATAAGCTCACAGTGGCGTTTTGAAAATGATCCAGAAAGCCTGGCATTCCTCAGTTACCCAGCCGAAAATGCTTGGCAGTGAGTGAGTTATTAATTTTTTAGTTGGATACCCACAACTGATGGGTGGTTAGAGGATGCCACTGATTGGGGTTAATATCTATCTCAGGCGTCTGCCTGTCTTGGTTTTTCCCAAGTCTAAATGAGTATTATGTTGTCCATCTGCCTACCAGGACACACAGCTCAGTTGGTTTCATGCTGGGTTGTGTTGCATATATGGCTCTGGTTCAAATCCTTTTTGGGGCGTATAGACTTCATTTATTTGGAAAGTTTTTTGAGGCTTTCCACCTGTTGGAGATAGCTGTTCAATTCAGAAGTTCTGCTGCCTAAATAACATTACACTAAAGAAAGGGACTTCGAACCTGTATCCTACCCTACCCACCGCCTGCCTCTCTTGGACCCTAATCCCCACTCCCCACTAATGTAACTGTAAGAAGGATGTCTTCTCAATGTATACAGGTTTTGGAAATACTTTATTTGATAAAGATTGTTGATTGTATAGGGGCCAAGGAAAAACATGAATTGAAAGGCAAGTGTTGTGTGGAAAAGCAAGATACGGAGAAAGAAATAGGAAGAGCAAGAGGTTTGATTTCCAGTTCATGCAGGAGTAGTCAGTGCGATCTTTAGTATTAAATAGAAATATATGTAAAGTATTGTAAACAAAGGATTGAACATTTTATTTTATTCAGTAAAAATGATTAAAAATTTTATCAGAGATTATTGTCCTGTTGCATAATACAATTTACTTGTTATTGTAAAATGAATACTGTAAAAAAGAATGCATATTGAGCATTGACTGTCGTCTATTGAAATTGAAAGGGATTAGAAATTGTTTGGGTTTTTGTTTGGGGAAGAGTGGGGGGGGGGGGGGGGGG
>NW_004797319.1:1028713-1076423 GCF_000002075.1 Aplysia californica | reverse complement strand
GGGGGATCATTTATGTGAGCATTTTCAGTGGGTGTAGGCCTACTTTTCATGCTAGAAAAAGATGGTTTTGGTCCTCATTAGATTGACTTTTAAGGTTCGCAGATTCGTCATGGTTCATGAGAGTGATGTAGTTGGACGAAAACTAGTACCATTATTCTTTTTCTTTATCGTATTATTACTATTATGTTGATTGCCCTTGGTGGATTTCGATTGTAAATTTGTCTGCATGGTGCTCTGCAGTGTTTGTTGTGAAGTGTGTGAGCAAGAACAAGTGCACAAACAAAAGGGTTTGAAAAACTTTGGTGAAAATTGGACTCTCTGGATTGGTTGACAGCTTGATTAATAAATGCCTGATACTGATAGCAAAAGGATATGATATTATATTGTAGCCGTCATTCAACATAGTATTTGGAAATTTGTTTAAAAAAAAAAAAGAAAATCGAGCATATTGTAGAGTTTGATGAGGCGCATCGATTGGTTCTAGTCTCATTCCTCTTTAAAATAGTAACAGATTTAGACGAATTAAACGTTCAATTCTCTATTAACTTCGATAGGTGGTGTACTGCCATTATAGCAACCCCTTGGTTTTGTGTTTCCCACTTATTTTCTATGTTTACCCTCTATGTTTTGGGGAAGGTCTTCATGGAATAACTGCTGTCTTTTTTGAGTTGATTGAACATTGTTCGAGTTACATCCCTTGTTAACTGATAATACTTTTCTTTTTTTTTTTTGACAACCCAAAACACATTTTGACACGATGGTGTACGAACTTCGCAGCATTTTCAAACTGATAGACCCATATATATATATGTATGTCAATGGGCCGCATTGGATCTAGACTTTTCTAGTGCTGAAGAAGATGACAGCGATGCTCATCCAGAGTATAAAGTGGGTATCACAGTTTAGTAGAGGCTAGTGGAAGGGTGTAGGGATTAGTGACAGTGAACTTTGTGATCTGGATCTAGAGTAGCTGGTCCTACCCGCGACCAGGTGTCGCATTTTGCCTTTCAGCGGTCCCTGATGAGAAAATAGGTCAGTCGGTCCATGTACAGGGCTGATCCAGTGTGTGAACTTCCTGTTTTTACCTTAATATCGTCACTCCTTCCAAAATGTCATTCGCAGACTTCGCATTTTAAAATTTTAATGTTCTGCCCTTGGCGCGACGGCACGTGGTTAGCGCGACCGCATATGACACGTGGCGAGACCAGCACGCCCTATGCGCGATCATCCACTTGCCCCGACTGCGACCAGTCTAAAAAAATGTCTTGTTCTAAGACATTTTTGAATGATAGGAACAGTAAGAATAAGAACATAAACACAAGAACAGTTAGAACTTGAAAACATACTTTGACTTTGAATGAAACTGGCAAAATTTCAACATCAAAGGAGGCCCGTGAAAAATGACATATTATGAACATTTTCTAGAAATTGAAAATTTGTCAAGAAAGCAGACAAAATTTATGAATTACCTGCTTTAGTAAATTAGTTGCCATTTTTCCTTCTTCCCTATCTTTCTTCTTTCAGCCTCTTTTTTTGCTTTTTCTTTCTTTCTTTAGTCTTCTTTTGTCTTTCCTGTTTCTTCCTCTCTACTTTATTCTTCATTTGGGGCTGCCCTCTTTTTCTCTCTATGCTTTCCTCCTCCTTTTGTTCTTCTTGTTTCTTTGCTCTTGCAAAATAATAATTTTTTTCCTCCCTCAGCGTGCTAGTCTTTCCTGTTTCTTCCTCTCTTTTTTTTTCCCTTCTTTTGTGCCCGCTCTATTTTTCCTTTCTGCTTTCACTGTTCCGTGTCTCTTGGTTTTTAAAAATCCTCTTTCTTCTTATTCTTCTCTTCTTGCATTTTCTTTGTTTCCTCAGCTTGCTATAGTCTTTCTTATTTTTTCCTCTCTTCTTCTTCCTAGAACTATAGTGCCTTCTGTAACTTTCTGCTGTCCTCATGTTATCTTTGTGGTAAAATTTCAACATCAAAAGTTGCACAACATAACCAAAAATATCCGAAAAATTCCAGAACTTAAATATTCACTTAATGAACTCAAATCAAAATGCAAAAAAATTATTGATCAAGCAGTGCCTACAACCTTTTTACACAACAGGCACAAGTGGCACCCCTCCCTTCCTCAGTCACTACAGGCCTTTGCGCACCTGAAACTGAAACCAGCCAAGAATTCAATGTTCAGCTGAAACATGGTCTCCAGACTGGTGTTTCTTAAGCAGCTTACATGTTTCACACTGAATCCACTGCAGGTCACCACTGCTGCTATTATTGCACCCAGGGCAAACCCCTGTACTTGTAATGGCTTCAGCCATGGCGTCTGCTACACTTTCGTCGGATTCCTCTCCTTGTTCTGATTCTAATAACATTTCACTTTCATCAACTAAGGTGTCAGTGTCACTCTCTTCATCCTTTCTCTCTGTCTTTTTCCCTTTCCTTTCTTCCCTTCACTCTCTGCTGTTTCAGCTTCTTTCTCCTTCTCTTCTTGCTTTTTCTTTCTTTCCTCTGCCTGCTTTCGTCTTTCTTCTATTGTGCCTGATCTATTTTTCTCTCTGCTTTCCTTTTCACGCCATCTCGTTTCTCATGTTCTTTTTCTTCCAACATTGCAACCATTTCCTGTCCGCTCATCAGGTCTGGAAACTTGACAGTTTTGTAAATCTTTGTCCTGATGCATCTAATGGATGGTGTTTTCAGAGGATCTTGTCAAGGAGTTGCTGCCAATGTCAAAACTTGTGGTGGACTTGCAAGATCTTGGAAATAAAGTTTCAACAGCTTAAAAAGATAATCTCCATCTGTCCCTTCTTCCAAATGCTGGAAATATAGCTGCAACGTATGTTCACTCCCTTGGTGGCAGATCATTGAGTGAAAGTCTAGATGACGCAGTTTGAGATGAAGAAGTTTTTGGATGAGGCTGAGACCTGGTGGCTGACTGTACAATCACTGGTGGTTTCAGGTGTGGGAGTGGAGGTGTGTGCGCAGGTGACTGACTCGTTTATTGCTGCTGATGGTAAAGGAGACTCAGATTCAGATGGGAGGATAACAGTATCGGATGTTGGGCATTGTGTTGATGTCTGTTGAGCAGGTGGGGTTGGTGTTCTGCTGCTGGGGGGAACAACTTTAAACATGTCAATAGCATTCAGGTCTGCTGGATATATCCTTTTTTTCCTGAATGCAGCTGGACATAAATTCTTGTCCACAGTGGCATTATATGCAACTTTAAAGACTGAGGCAAAAGCGCGCTTGGTCAACACTTGACTGGTTTCAAAGGTGTGCTGCCTCACTGCATTCTTCCACTCTGCCGTCATAGTCTTGAAAATGCCAACATCCAGAGGTTGGAAAATCAAATGTGACTTACATGGGCTAGAGGGCAGTACAGAATTATCCTGTGCTGTTGGCAAAGGGTGGAGGTTTTGATAGTTTGGTGGCTGACATGGCCATCCACGAGAAAGAGCAACGCTTTTTTCAAATGCTCAGTTTCTTTAACCCTTCGAGCCCTGGCTCTGTTGATCCTACAATATCCCCTGCCTGGCCTCGTCAGCTATTTTAAAGGAAATTTCTCTTGGGTCACAACAAATAGACCAGACAACAAATATGTCACACACAATAACAAAACATCCACATGGAAACTAATCAGAGTGGCCTACCTCACATTTAGAGCCAGTATTTGACTTTGGTGTGCCAGTCCACACAGCATGTCAATCCTCTCTTCAAACAGAGATGTGCCTTACATTCCGTGCACTTGACAGAGGACTTCACCTTCTTGCGAGGGTAGTAATCTATACGCCACATTAGGGTTTTCTCTCCTGAATTTAGTGTATTTATAGTTGCACAGAACACACACATTGTCAGTGGAGCCATCTTCTGGGATCTTGGGGTAGAATCCTCAAAATCATTAAGCACTTCACGCACGTTTAGGCTTAGAAGGGCCTGGCTCAGACTCACTTGGATCCTTGACAGAACGATGAAGAAAGGAACTTGAAAAATGTGCTCTACACCATCAACACAGCACAAAACAATGCTCTAATGGACACAGCCATGTGTGGGGAAGTGACTTTTACTTTTACAAGCAAGGAACTCTCGGTTGGGATTGGTCAGCTTTTACTGCCTTTAAACACCCCATAATTCGATACGTGACCCCCAGACTGATAAAAGAGTTTATCGCGCTACATATCGATAAAGTTCCGGCCGGTCAGAGGGTTTCTCAGGCTCTAAGGGTTATGAAAGACTTATTCCATCCACTGAACAAAGAGATCTCGTGTTATCCAACCATTTGGTGACTTTGCAATGTATGCCTCCTGAAACACCTCCTGTGGTTGAAAACCTAAATTCTGTTCCAGGATAAATTAGCATGGAGCTGCTGAATTTGCCTGCAGCACTTGCACACACCAGCACTATGAGCGTCATGCGGTTCTCCGCAGCCACTTGATATGTATACTTGTTGGCCATGTCTGTCAGCACTCTGGTCGTGAGAGCATTGATTGCAAAACCAGATTCGTCACAATTGGAAATAGGATGGGGCTCCAGTAAAATTGTTGGGTTGATGGCCTTGATGTTGGTGAGGAAGTCACTGTGCCACTTCTCAATCATCTCCTGAATTATAAAGGCCCTCAGCTTTCCAAGTTTCCGTGGTTTTCTAAAGGTAATCGTTGGGTGTCACTTCTTAAATAAATGGAGCCATTTATCTGTGGGTTTGTTTTTTTCTCAGGATGTTGCGCAGCCTCTTAAATCAAGCATGCCTTTAATGGTCATGTACAGCTCCACTTTTGTTCTTCAGAACCCAACATTCGCCATCTGCCTTAGCCATTCTGCAATTTTGTTCTCCTTTTCTGTAGTGAGGATCGTTCTCTTCTTTGCAATTATTTCCCTCTTTCCCATGATTTTGTCCTGCAGCATTCCATATGGGATAACAAGTCAGGAATCTGCTTCTCTCTTGGGGATGCCTTGGCCAACAGCATCTATGGCGTACTGCAAATCCTCCGCGTGCACTTAGGTTGATGCTGGTTGTTCTTTTGCTCCATATCTAGGTAAAAGGAGCAAAAAAACCAGCATCTAGATTTAGATCTATTGCTTTAGATTCAATGAATAATTGTTGTTTCATCCCACATTCGAAATACAGAAACAGCATTTGAGATATGTCCCTTTCCTGGAAAAAGTCAAGTTTGTCCCTAATTGGGCATATTTTGAAACCTTGTCGTAATGCGCTTTGGGCATTGCCTACAAATTTCATGCCCCTACCGCGACTATGAGTACACTATTTAAAGGTTAGTATAATCATTTTGTCAGCAAATTACAATGAAAACAATTATCTTTTTATACACAGAGGGTATAGTTTAGTGACTGAAGACACTTACCTCAAAGAATGTTTTCAATAGGCCTTTCACTTCGAACTCATCTGTTGCGCTAGTAGACGACGGACGTTCCCGGAAATGGATTAAAACTCAAAGTGGAACTAGACAAAAGGACGTAACTCTAATAATATAATGGATTGCAAACGAGCTTCACAAAAGGAAAAATGAGGGACTGGTCGTGCACAGGGCACGGTCGGTCGTGCCAAGGGCTGATGACTCTAGGCCTAGTAGTTTCATTTAAACAAATTTTTTTTTCGAAGTTGTGACACATTTGCTAAAGATATTATAAACTAACCATTCGAACTATCTGAAAAATTTCTTCTGCTTTGTGTAGTACATTTTATTGCATTTTTGCGTGCCAGTTTCATTGTTGGGTGTTGAATAATAAGGTTGATTTTATTTTTTTTAAATAAGTGCCAGAAAGCCTGGCATTATTAATGATTATTTGGATATTGAGCCGTGCAGTACGGGGTACCCTGTAGCAAGATCGTTATAATGCCCTGTCCCCAAAAACTTTTTTTTTTGCCTCTCCTGAAAACCTAATATTTTGATAAACAACAATGATGAAAGACAGTGAATATATATATATATATATATATATATATATATATATATATATATGTTTGTGTGTCTGTGTGTGCCTTGGGCCAGCCGCTTATGTACAGCAAGATAAGCCCATGACCTGCTATTCGGAAGGTAAAGACTGAATTCAGATTAATTTTCACATCCTTCAAGCCAGCTGTTCTGAGAGGGTACCAAGTACTCTACTGTCAACATGGCCCGCAGTAGTATTTACTAGTATATATATATCCAGTAGGACAGTGCTGCTGTTGTTCACTTTTTCTACTGGTGCCTTTCATGGGACTGTAAAGGCAGGTTCGCTTAGCTAAAGTCAGGTTCTTTTTATTCTGGCTTAATTCACACCTTATGTTGAACAAAGTAGGCTAGTTTAGTTACAATGCCTTATAAATTTCTCTGTATTAGTTGTTTGTTTATGAACTGTTGGTATCAATTTGATTCTTCCAAGTCCAAGTGTGTGTTAAGACTTTTTTGCTGGATGGAGAGCCTCCGGTTTGTTTGACCCTAAAGTTCGGGGTTCTTTGAAGATGTATTTTTCTTACTCATATTATAATCATAATGACTCGTACATGGGAAACTGTACTTTGAACCTTTCTTCAGTGTATGAAGTCTCACTTTTTAGTTTCTTAATGGATCCTCTAAGGACCTCATTCATTCATAAGGTTCACTCAGTGTAAAATAAGTTTTTGTGAGTCTACTCCCCTTTACAAATTTGTGGGTCTGCTGTACTTTTTTTTTTGAGGTATCAAACCTGGAGCACTGATGTACATGATGTATGTATGAATTTCTTAAATTATGATAACTGTTTTTGTTATAACTTTATCTTGAATGTTAGCATCCTTTTTTCCTACTGATATATATATATATATATATATATATATATATATATATATATATATATATATATATATATATATGCAGATTGCCTTTGTGTTAACCCTTTAAGCCCTGCTCCCAGTGGAGGGTGCTTCTGGTAGGTTTTACTTCTTTTTTTTTTTCTGTTTTATTTTTTCTGTGAACTGAATGACTGTTATTGTGTTAATGGGCTTCTATGTGACCCCTTTACAGGAGCAACGAAATGTTAGGTGACATCATAACTGACCTATAAATAATTTTATGCTGATGAACATAGGTTCAAATCCCTAATAATGGGGTGTCAATCTCAGTCTCTTCTTACTTGGCTTGGACCTGGATCATTCGGAGATTGGCGAGATGGGCGTTTTGTTTGGAGGTTTCGCCTCTAATGAATGGCCTCATCATAGTGGGTTGAAAGGGGCATAAAATACGAATGACCCCAGACGGCTTTATGCTGAAGATGCCTGTGTAAGCTTTATCTTTATCATCCTGCATTTGTTCTAAGGTCTTGGCAAACAGTGTAGTACATCTTTGTCTGGTGACTGATTTATGTGTATACAGGCCAGAGACATGACCTTTTTAGACTAGTTATGCTGACGTTGAGGATATAGAGAATGCTTTAATCTATATAAAATGTTAGCCTGACCAAGAAAGATATTCCTTACAGTGTCTTGTTCACACCAAGAGAAGGCAGGACACATGAGGATTATTACATTACTAGCATTTGCTAAAGTGTTCTTTATGTTCTCTGCCAAAATAATTGTTAAGCTGTATCACAGCCTTCCTGTTGTGTGAGAGTTTGGTAATGCCATGCTGCTAATATGCATTTTCTATTTATGTGCATGATGCTTTTTAAAAAATCTAGTAATTAAATCCCAAATCCAGAAATGCTGGTGCCACTGGTTTTTTAAAATGTATGTGTCCATGTTTTTGTGAGGCATGACTTCAGTGGAGTCCACTTATAACAAGTCCTGAAATAATGAGAAGTTTGTTTTTTTCCTTCATCTTTGTAAATAACCTACTGCTATAGCACAATCAGACAAACCCAGGGAGTCGGTTATAGCGGAATATTGCTGCTGCTGTGCACAGCGCATAGGCCAATTGTATTTGTACATATGCAAACCTCTCCAGTTGACTTTGGTTTGTTGGTGCAAAACAAAGAATGGGAGAGCCCACGTGAGCCAACAATGAAGGCCGGAGCGAATGAGTGGGGAGGGTGTAGCATGCGCAGACTAGCAGAACGAATGGCGTGATAGGCCAGCCTGGCAGCCTAGTCTAGATTATCTAGGCCTACCGTACCTCTCACTTCTCCGATGGAGAGGTCACAGTGCCGTGATGGATGGAGTGAATGTGTGATGGAACGCACCACAGGGTGTGGTTGGGGGACAACACAGCGGGCACGTTAGCCTAGAGCCCTTTTTTCTGATCGCCAGCACCGAGCTGTCAACTTTGCTAGCAATAGAGAAAGAGACCTGATTCGATTTTTGATCAAGTAAGACCTAGAGGTCATAGCCAAGAAAAGCATCAGGGGAGATAACAAAAAAGAAATAAACGAAACTCTAAACTCATAGATTAGGCCTACTTTATTTTTCCCCTTGAATTTATTACAGTTACAGCAGTCTCCGCCTAAACGCACGCCATACAAAAGCACGCTCCGCTCAAACGCACGCCGTCGCCATCTGACGGGTTTTTTACTATTTAATTTAGACGTACAAACGCACGGTCACTCCCTCTAAACGCACGCTCCGATACGCGAAACACGCCGACAAGGCTCGGCAAGGGGAAATTTTCATTCCAACCTGCACAGCCTGCATAAGACAAGCCTAGAATTTACTAGAAAACCGGATGGTGAGAGTGCCCCTCACGCTATACAAAGAGAGTAATGGACTGCGTTTACACACCCTACTTTCCACTGACGCATAGGTCTCGATCTAGGGCTGGTCGACTAAGGGGGGAGATTGGGGGGACTGAAATGTTTTTTGATTGGTCACTGGAAATGTATCTTTGAGAGAAGTTTTCTGACTGGTGTTTGAGTGACTGCATGTAATGTTTAGTTAAATCTAGGCCTGATGCGCGACACGCGGGAATGCCGTAAAACACTAGACAGCCTTCTATAGATTAGGATTTTAAAGATTAGCCAAGTAAGCCTAATCAGCTGTACTCGAAGAACTAATAACGTACTTGTTCGACGAATCACAAGAGAAAATGTTTCTCGGGGAAGATTCTGCATGAATTTACGGTCGGGGGTGATCGCTTGGAAAGCCACGTGGCTGGTCCGTCGTCTCTATGACTATGACCAACAGTTTCCTCTTAGGCTATCTGTTCCCGACGTTTACAGTGCATATTCATTACATTTGAGTTTGTCTTTCTCCCCCCCCCCCCCCCACCCCCATTCAACGCCTTAGTATTCTTAACCCCTGTCGGGTAATCCTTCACAAAACAGCCACGTGTCGTCACATTGTCTGCCAAAATGACCCCCTCCCTCCAAGGGAGGTCACTAGAATAATAAGGAATTGAGATGACTGCGTCCCTTCCTCCCCTTGCAAAGGTTCATGTAAACGCACGCTCCGTATAAACACACGCTTAGGAGCCCTCCCGAGCAGTGGCGAAGCGTCTATATAATCAAATAATCACTGCTTCCCTTCCTAATTTTGAAACATTGCCGCAGTCAAATTCACCCATAGACGTAAACCTCATAAATTAAATGTAAAAAAAAAGACGCTCAAAATCCCCAATGAACAGTATGCCTAACATTCAAAACGGTTTCATTGTCACAGAAGTAGCCTGTTCACCCCTATCATGTCACTCGCAAGCTTTGATTATGTAAGCTTACAGTGAGGCTGGAAGAGTCTACAAAAATTGTTAAAGGGAACTTGTGCAACAGTCAAAACTGTTCCATTGCCACATATATACCCTGTTCATCCCTTTTGGGCCACAGTTATAATCAGTCTCAAGCACTGATTATGTAAGCGAACTATTACACTGGTCGAGTCTACCTCACAGATGTGAGGGGAACTAACTCCTAATAATATATTGACTGCTGCGAGTGCTTGGTTTTTTTTCCTTGACTTTTTACCGTCCTATAATCAGATTGTAACCTCGATTATGACACCGGCTCCTGGCCGTGAAACGCTAAGCAAAAAACAGCCAAATGTGAAATAAAAAATTAATAATAGTCATGTTCTACCAAAGAGTTTAGCCTCACTGGTACTGGTATTACATACTGTAGTACTGACTGACTTCTCCGCTTCTTTGCTTTGTGTTAGTGTATTCACATCTAAAGATAAATTTAATGTTTGTTGAAATAAATATTTAATGAGATACTTTCCCGATTATTTTAGCGGTTGAGCATGCATACAACAACATGAATTCAGGTCAGGATTTGTTTTCATTCTCAACTCAGTGATGCCGCCTCGAGTAGGATTCGTGTGTAATAGATCAATATCTCCAGGCCCTATCTGGTCCCATCTCACTTTGATTACCCTGTCAAACAAGTCAGCCTTCGCCCCTGCTCCCGAGCACCGTGCGTTTAGGCGGAGACTACTGACTGGGTCCCTTATTATAACGCGAGTCCTGCTGTGACGGATTCACACCAGTCCCCTTCCCTCTCGTTATAACAGGAATCCGCTGTACAGGTTTTCTGTTTTGATATTAAATTTTTTTTTTTGGGGGGGGGGGGGATATCATGCTTCACCTTTTGCATATAAAAAGGCATACTACGTTGTATGGTCAGTTGAAAAGCGTGGATGCATGCAATAACTTGAGGTAGAATAGAGAATAGAATAATGAGCTTGGATTCAGTCTTCAAACCATTGTAGCTATAACATACTCTAACTTACGGCATGGTCCACTTCGTTCAAGGAAGGTGTATCAAAAAGTTTGGTATCAATTTCATAGTTCTAGTTCACCCCTACTGAATGTAGGAGGCCGTTTATATGATTGTTTATTTTTCTTTAAAAAAACAAAACGGTGGGCGTTTTTTTTTCACTTTGTTGTAGGGGGAAGGGGGGGGGGGGGGGGTCAACTTCGTTAAATGTGTATTCTTCATTAGTATTGAACGAAAAGGAGTGCTTAAACTTAAAAAAAAATAAATATATATATAATGTTATATATAAAACATGGTAGGCGTACAAATATTCATGCCTTCACCCCGCCAACTGTCCGAGTTGTACGGTCCTAAAGTAAATTTGCCGCGCCATACCACCAATACCAACAGGTAGCGAACTGACTGCCAGAGGTACACACTGTACACGACGCACAACACCCAACTTGACCATCTTTCTCTCACGAGAGAGACAGAGAGAGAGAGAGAGAGAGAAAGACAGAGACAGAGAGTTTGTGACACAGTGAGAGAGAGAGAAAGAGAGAGAGCTAGTGACAGAGAGAGAGAGTGATAGAGAGAGACAGAGACAGAGAGAGAAAGAGACAGTGACAGCGAGAGAAAAAGAGAGAGAGAAAGAGACAGTGACAGAGAGAGCCAGTGAAAGAGAGAGAGAGAGAGAGACAGTGACAGCGAGAGAAAAAGAGAGAGAGAAAGAGACAGTGACAGAGAGAACCAGTGAAAGAGAAAGAGAGAGAGAGAGAAAGAGACAGTGACAGAGAGAGCCAGTGAAAGAGAAAGAGAGAGAGAGAGAGACAGTGACAGAGAGAGAGAAAGAGAGACAGTGACAGAGAGAGCCAGAGAGAGAGACAGAGAGAGCCAGTGAAAGAGAGAGAGAGACAATGACAGCGAGAGAAAAAGAGAGAGAGAAAGCGACAGTGACAGAGAGAGCCAGTGAAAGAGAAAGAGAGAGAGAGAGAGGGAGAGAGAGACAGTGACAGAGAGAGAGAAGGAGAGAGAGTGACAGAGAGAGCCAGTGACAGAGAGAGAGAGAGAGTGACAGAGAGAGAGAGAGATAGTGACAGAGAGAGAAAGAGAGAGAGATAGTGACAGAGAGAGCTTGAGCTAGTGACAGAGAGAGTGAGAGAGAGAGAGACAGTGACACAGAGAGAGAGAGAGGGGGAGAGAGAGACAGTGACAGAGAAAGAGAGACAGTGACAGAGAGAGCCCGTGACAGAGAGAGAGAGAGAAAGAGAGAAACAGTGACAGAGAAAGAGACAGAGAAATCCCCAAGGGCCAGAACACAGAACATGCCCAGAAATCCCCACGGGCCAGAAGCCGCAGGCAAGGCGGGGCTAATCGACCAAATTCGTTCGCCCGGAACATGCGCAAAATTCCCTCGGGCCAGTAGCGTCAGGCTACTCGACCGAGATCAGGCTAGCCACTCCGTAAAAGAAAACGGACTAAAAATAATCTGAAAATAACCACAATACAAACTCCATACAAGAAGAGACACATGGGTAAAAATTAATCTTTATTTGAAACCTAAGACTAGTACAAGTAAGCCAAGAAAGTAAAGTATAAAGCTGGATCAGACAGACGGTTCACTCCATTCAAAGGTACAAAGGTGGGATCGAAGAAGATTTCGTTAAAGCAAAATACACTAACATTTTAATTATTACACTGGAACTGGGACAAAATACAGATGTCGTATATGATGATTCCACAATTTCTATTGGCTTCCCACTATTGCTTTTTTGACAATTTAATGTGACCTTTTCGTAAAAAATTTGTAGCACTGGTCATTTCTGTGATTTAAGCATTAAATTATCAATTATAACTATAACTTAGATGATGTTCAATGGTCTCCGTTTGTAAGAACCCAGCCCATCGAAGAACCCGCCCTTCCAGCGTGACAGAATTTTTTCAACACAGATATTTATAAATACATGCCTAAGAACCTGCTATATCTTGTTTTCTTTCATCTGTTCATGGCTAAAATAAGGGAAAAAAAGCAAATAAATTTGTTTCATCTTCTTGGTTTTTTTTAGCATGCAGGTCTAAAAGTTTGGTGACCAACAGAATCTAAAGCCCCTTTTTTATGAAGGTCACTGCAAAATAAGGTTCTGACACGTTTTCTTTGATGTCAGCCTAAAGTGGGTACAAAACATAAAGGTGGTTTACAGCAAGCACTGAAAACACAATAAAGTTGATATGTAACTTCCAACCATTGTTCCGATAATCCAAAGGAAAAATCTACTATAGACTTAGTATGCACGCTTGGAAAGATTGTTTACGAACGCACGTGGCTGGGGATGCCTACCGATGGCATTCTTTTAAGTTTAAAGTTTTCAATTGGTTCCCATGAGTTTTCCACTCACAAGACCTCAGTCAAGTCAGAAGATAATGCATCAGGATCGCCCATATATTTCAACCACGAATAATCAATCAGGGCAGGATACATCAATGAGTGCCAGGAAGAAAACCAGTGGAAACTGAGTGGTGACCCTTGAAATCCATCTATAAAACCATGTCTGCTCTAGATCTACCTAGGAGGAGAACTTGCTTGTTTTGTCTTCCGTGGACCAAGTTCTAATGTGGAGACCACTGTATTAAGACTTTGTTAAACTAAACATTCTAAAATTCCATGAAAGCAAGGAAAAGGAGCAAGTTGCTATGAATCATGAAAACTAAAACTCCACACTGAACGAACCCAAACTGCTGATGAACAGCAGTCGATCTGCGTACACAAGGAGGCGCTATTCCTATTATTCTTATGGAAAAACGAAAGAGAGCTTCAAAACAGACTGCAGCGCCATCTGAAGCAAAGAGCGAACTTCCGGCGGACACTTTTTTGGCTGAGTGGCCCATTTTGTTACGTACTATCTTTGACTACAAAGTCCAAATCTCATCTACGTAAAGTGATTAAATGATACAATATCACCTCTAAGAATTAAAATAAAAGCAATAGTAATTCATAGTATTGATGAAAATGATGAATAACACTAAAGCACGAGCATTTGTAAAATGTAAAAAAAATATACAAGATGTTATTTCAACAATTCTTTGAAACAACCATAACATTTGGCACTAGAACTACCATAAAAGGAAGGCAGCAGAGCAAGCGGATGCGTATGTCGTGTTTTACTATCGTATCCATACGATGTGGGGAACTCTGTGCCCCCACTTTTCAAAGAGGAAATTTACTTGATAATCCGATCTGTATGCTTTGCATAGCAGTCTGTCAAAATGATTTTTTGAGAAATAGTGAAAGTATCAAGGAGATCTTCGCACTAGAAGTATTCTAAAATGTAAAGGATACAACCCCTGGAGTACAAAATGACCCCAGGCGTACGGATACGATTAAAGTAAATCTTTATATAATCACAAAGGGTGGTTAAACTAAACCATGACTAAATACAATAACAGTGGGCCCTGGCTATAATAAAACAGAACCATCTGCACTGACAAAATATCCCTGTTATTATCAAATCCTTTTATAGAAGGGGATCCAGTTTACCTACACTGTAACTAATGATTTACAAATGGGATCAATTTTATTAAATGAATTACCCTCTGCCAATTTATCTCTTATTTTTCTTTTTTTCTAATATCTTATTCTCATTAACTCACTTGCGGCTGGGCCCTTTCACCAGCCACAAGCGTTGAAGACTGGCGTTTTGGGGGGTATTTCAATAAATCACCACAACTCTCAGAATTACCCTATTGTAATCATGTTTTGACACAGTAAAGTAACATTCAAGCTTAATCTAATACAAAAAACTAAAGTTGTCTAAGTCTAATACTTTAATTTGTATGATTTTTTAAAAATTGGCATGAATTTGATTTTCGAAAAATTTCCAGAGACGTGACAAGTAGAATGAAATTCACTGCAACAACAAAAATAAAAGTTCAAAGTGTTCTGGTTTGATTTGTATACATGTGCAAGTGTTTGGTGAAAATATAAAAGCTGGTCTGTGCATTGATTCAGACCCATACACTGAATTACATGAGACAGATGTACGGCACGACGTTGTGATTTCGTTGCGCGAAAAACAACACCGGTACTAGTGCTAGATCTAGCCCTAGAACTACGACTCGGGCCGTGTTCGGGTACATATCCAGGATCCTAACTATTAGACACATCATATTCTGAGACACTAGAACTAGTAAAACGCACAGAAGTATAGAAAACGGCGAAATTATGTGATTCTTGTTCATGCGACTTCTTCGACCGTTACTACGACGCGACTGTCGGATTACTATGAGCTGTATAGAAAAAAACAAAGCGCGAGTTCCGGTCCGTTCAACCCCAGTTGGGGTCACTGTCCTTCACCTTCAATAACTTAAAAACTACCGGCCCCAGAGATACGAAACGAAGTCTAAGTAGCTCAGGCTTGGCCAAACAAGGGTACGAGGCGGGTCTCGCGATCCGTGCGTGATTTGTAGAGCGAAAAAAAAATTCCAAAGTTGGTCACGCAAGGCTTGTGAGACCCGACGCGAGCGTCATGGCGGGGGTCACGCAACTGTTGTGTGACCCGTCTGAAGTGAGTTAAGGGGAGGAGCGACCCTTGGTTTTGCAGATTTTGGGTCAGGCTGTGCAAATTTTCTGTTGGCTGATTTTTCAAGATCAACCAGTTTTTTGTCCAAAAATAGCATGGATACATTTGAGAAAGTGTTTATTCTCCACGTAAATTGCCTTTAAAAACATGACGATGGGTTAATATAGTGAATTTTCACAATAATAGTCAGTTTTCGCAAAATGTATTTTTTTTGCCGTTTTTTCCCTACTCCTTCCTTAGTTTTCATCATTTTGACATGAAACTTTTCAGGAATGTGAACACACATGTCTGTTTAGTTACGTAAAATGGAGAAATAAAGTCACGATTAAACCAGTATGTAAAAAGGCTAGGGCAACAACATGATCTTTAAAATCTTTTTTGGATACCAAGAACTGTTTTAATTTAACTCACTTGCGACTGGGCCCTTTCACCAGCCACAAGCGTTGAAGACTGGCGTTTTGGGGGGTATTTCAATAAATCACCACAACTCTCAGAATTACCCTATTGTAATCATTTTTTGACATAGTAAAGTAACATTCAAGCTTAATCTAATACAAAAAACTAAAGTTGTCTAAGTCTAATACTTTAATCTGTATGATTTTTTAAAAATTGGCATGAATTTGATTTTCGAAAAATTTCCAGAGACGTGACAAGTAGAATGAAATTCACTGCAACAACAAAAATAAAAGTTCAAAGTGTTCTGGTTTGATTTGTATACATGTGCAAGTGTTTGGTGAAAATATAAAAGCTGGTCTGTGCATTGATTCAGACCCATACACTGAATTACATGAGACAGATGTACGGCACGACGTTGTGATTTCGTTGCGCGAAAAACAACACCGGTACTAGTGCTAGATCTAGCCCTAGAACTACGACTCGGGCCGTGTTCGGGTACATATCCAGGATCCTAACTATTAGACACATCATATTCTGAGACACTAGAACTAGTAAAACGCACAGAAGTATAGAAAACGGCGAAATTATGTGATTCTTGTTCATGCGACTTCTTCGACCGTTACTACGACGCGACTGTCGGATTACTATGAGCTGTATAGAAAAAAACAAAGCGCGAGTTCCGGTCTGTTCAACCCCAGTCTGGGTCACTGTCCTTCACCTTCAATAACTTAAAAACTACCGGCCCCAGAGATACGAAACGAAGTCTAAGTAGCTCAGGCTTGGCCAAACAAGGGTACGAGGCGGGTCTCGCGATCCGTGCGTGATTTGTAGAGCTAAAAAAAAATTCCAAAGTTGGTCACGCAGGGCTTGTGAGACCCGACGCGAGCGTCATGGCGGGGGTCACGCAACTGTTGTGTGACCCGTCTGAAGTGAGTTAACATTATCACACAAGTACACCCTACACATCAACACATCCGTAGTAAGTACAAACAGACAAAGATCAAAGAAACATCAAAAGATTTATCTCAATTAGCTGCCTGTGAAACTTGCTCAGTGTTCGTTACCTGCAAACCACTCCAAGACCAAAATTAGTTTCCCTCCTCAAAATCCTCCATGAGTTCAGCAAGGACGGAATGGATGCCATGACAGCCTAGGAGTCACACAATCCTTCATCCTGAAAAAGCATAAAGAGGAGAGAACAAATTTTAGGATCCAAGATACTGGGCAGGAGGGCAGCTTATTTAACTTATGTTCAAATCAAAACCAAATTAAAACAAAATATTATGAAATGCAACATGTAGGCCTACAATATAACTTAAGATGCAACAAAGTTTACATATTATATGGCAAGCAACTGTCATCTTTGTTAGTAGTTTTTGTTAGTGGGTTATTTTATTTATAATCACATTAGAATACAACATTTTTTAAAGTAAAAAAAACCTCAACCAGATCTAATGTTTTTTTGTCAGGATGTATTTTCTTGATAACCTGACCCACGAACTTTATTCCTCTTGTTGCTCACTGCACCCTCCCCCCTCCCCCCTCCCCCAGGATTTTTTGGATTAATTTCGTATCTTATGGATGGATAAGATGCTGGGTGACTTTGAAGCCCTGCTTATTAGGTAAAAAATTGAATCTTATACCAATGATATATATCATAGTTAGTTAATGAAATTAATACAATTTCCTCCGAATATTTTATTAGGATGTGCCTGATCATGGAGTCGGTATCGCATCTGACACAAAATGTTCTTTTCTCTCCCTGCACAAGGTATTTATGTGTCAGTACAGGGAGGTATGTCCAATACGTTATTCTGTAAGAATAACTTCATCTCTTCGCTGGAGAGACCTGGGGGTCTTCGAGGACCCAACTTGGGTTTTATATTGGATTACTCACTTGTTCGCTCCATTGTTCCTCCCACAGACCTTATTCTTAAAGTTTGTCTGTGGGAGGGTGTTCTCCATTGATACCTTCTAGAGGGACAAGGATTCTTTTGCCTGAAGATTGACTTGTTTGTTTCTTCGGATGACTACATGGTGAGGTAGACATGCAAATTACAATACACTTTCCCTGTTCAGTCAAATAATTAATTCTCAATTGTAATTTAAATATTTTTGGATTTTAGAGAGTGAAATTGGTGAGTGAAGTGAGACAAGACAAGGGATTGCCTGCTAAGACTTTGTATTAACGTTGAAAGCTGGGGATAGGTCAATTAGTTTTTTTAGATTCCATTATATGTGTTGGGAGAGGTTGGTTTGACTCTGGGGCTCCTCATCCGTTACTGAGCCCAAGGTCTATGTTCCGAAGTTGTATCTTGAGTTGCATGGGCCCTGCCACCCTCCTGTCTAAGAGGAAAATGTGGGCCAAAGAGGTGTGTTGGTGAGGGACAGTCCACATACTGATCTCCCCTCAACCATCAATTACCCGGTTTCCCTCTCTATTTGTCGTACCTTGCGGTCAACAAGGCGCCCACTCTGTGGGATGAGGGAACCACGAGTTTTACTGCACAAGAGGTCAGTGGTGGAAGAGGAGGTAGAAGAAGGGAGTGAGAAGGAAAAAGAAGAGGAAGTTACACCACATAACATGAGAGCTGGGATCCATGTGCCACATCTCGTCACTGGAGGGGTTTCACCTCCTGTAGACAGGACACTAGGCCTAGTGGTTAGGTTCTTGGATTCGTGACCGTAAGGTCGTGAGTTCAAATTCAGTCAAGGACCCAACAATGTGTCCTTGAGAAAGGAATTTTACATGCATTTTCCTCACTTCACCCAGGTGGGAACGGGTACCTGGTAATAGACAGTGGAAGATCTTGTCAGTTTGTTAGTGTTTGAGATCCCGCAATCCACAGCTTGCACGGTATGCTTCCCGGGAAGCAAAGAATGTTTCTGAGTGATCAAGGGTCTGCTGGGGTATAAATAGTTGTAAAGCGCATAGAGCATGGATATGCACTGTATAGAAGCAATTATTATTACGGAGTGGCTAGCCGCATTGATCTGGGGTGGCTAGCATTTTGCTACACGAATGAATTCACGAAATTATCAAATTATTAAAAAATTTCCCCACCTGGGACACATACTCACGTTATCTTCCTGCTATGGCAAATAACTTCGCAACTACACCGTAGGCACGTAGACAGCAGTGGCAAGATGGCAAACATTGAGTAGAGCATATGATTATTATATCGTCTTGACCCCAAAATTTTCTTTTTTTCGCAGATTTACTTGCTTACTCGCTTTGTTTGTTTTGTCCCAGAGACCGGACACATTCCTGTTTGTCGATGAATATCAGTATTTGAGACGTCAGCTGTTTTACTTCATTTCTAATTAATTTTTAAGTTGAAGCACCCCAGTTTTTGAGAAATTTGAAAACTTAGTGAGATGAAGATTAAACTTGCATTCAATAAGTTCTGAAAAAAAATTTGTTAACTGACACTAAGGGAGTTAATCCAAGCTTCTTATCTTTCTACAAACCATAAAAGATAGTGAGTGGAACAACGCAAACACTGTTATTATTAACTGTTAAAGACAACAGTGATGCAGTACCTTATAAGTTTGGTCACTCCAACACATGGGACAAGAGACCGGTGTCCATAGTGTGAAGGGAAGTTCGGTAGTGGAAAAAACAGAAGCAAAATTATTACCACAGTTCATACTAGAGAACCTCATTCTCCCAGTATCATCGTCAGGCATCTGTTTCCATCTAGTTGAAGTCAAAGCAACAGTAAGATCTCCAACAACATCTCCATCGTTTTCACCACTATCATCGTCATTTTCATCAATATCTAAATCTTAATCCCAAACATTATTTTGCTTGTTCTTTGCCTCTCAGACCCATCCCCCCCCCCCCCCCCCCCCCCCCCCCCCCATCTCAATTCTAAAAATTGTTGGAAATCAAATGAATTCTTATAGCATAAGTAGATATACGACCAGTGAAGTGGTGCTATGCATGGCTATTTATTTGAAGAGAAGATAAGACTATCAAAGCAAGACTTCAACCATACAACTTTGACACTTCGATTGCTTAGTGCACAAAAGGCACACAGCACTGAGAAATATAAAATTGTTGGGTCAGTTCACAAAAGTTTGCAGCTATCAGTTGAAGTTTATCAATCAATTCCACAATGAAATGCATACTTGAATTTTGTCAAACGTTACACCAAAGTCTTTTTTTTCCCCAAGTGAGGGGATACTTGGGGAACCCTTCTTAAAACGAGTCTTTTTCTCACATAACATCATGGTTACTCCCATGTGAGCCTCACAGAGAATGGAGACCCTGGATGTGCATAAAGTGAAGACCTCTTAAAATGAACACTGTTAATCCAAAATCAGAGGTAAACTGAAAGAAAATAGAATTCTCAATTTCTTAAACTTTTTTGTCTTTGTAAGAAAACTATTGATTAGCCACAATGCTTCTATTTCTATGCCGAAAAGAATTTCAAGGGACACGTGAGAGACCTTCTGACAAAATGAGTTACTTCAGGCAATCCACAAATGGAGATATTGGCCAAAAATCGACACTAGGGTAAAATTTATAGATTTTCTGTTGATGCAATATTCTTTAATTAAGTACAACATGCCCTTTATTATTCCATACTTATAAATTGTACAAACTTCACCAATAAGCAGGATGTGTCTATTTCCAAAAGGGCTTGAATCTGAGAAGTAAATCATTTTGTCAGCATGCTGCACACGTTGTCTACATCTTCACTGGCAACCCTCAATTACAGCATAGAGCATATCATCACGTCTTACACACTTCGAGATAGCAAAACAGATGAAAGAGACTCAAGAATGTATAGGTGTCGATTGCAGGCCAGAAAGAGGTAGAGTCAGTGTACCGTCTGCTACATTTATCACACACATCAATAGGCCTGCACACTGTGTACAGTGATGCAGGGACAGCCAATGTATGTCAGTCGCACAACCTTCAGTTGATCATGTCCTATTGTGTCTGTGAAGTTAGTTGGTTTAGCTTTAGGTTTAATAAGAGTTTTACAGTGCTCGCAACGACAAAAGTTAGTTCACTTATGCCTTGCACAAGAGCATGTGATGTGTTCCATGGCGTTACTAGCATTGAGCTTTCCCAGTTCTCCATCCTAGTGCAGAGCACATTACAGCATGTAGTACTCTGCGCTTTTTTTGTTTGCTCAGGGCGACTGTTAGACACATTAGCAAGCTGACTACGTAAAAAACCCCATCAAAACACAATGCGTACAGCCTACTGCTCAAATTTCAGTTTCTGAAAGAGGCAGATGAGAGAAAACATTGAAAAAGTGACATTTGCTGCATGCATGGCATTCTCAAGGCTATATATGTTGACTTCATCTTCTTTTTGCTTTCTCATGTGAGATTTCAGGGGTATTTGACTTCTGGTTCTTCAACCTGCTGTACAACTGACTTTTATGTATATGACCGTTTTTCCTATTTCGTAGCACCCTAGCCATCAGGTAGCCACATTCCAATTTCAAAGGTATTCTGTATGTTTTTACACAGACTGTAATATTTTGGTAGGAATTAACTTTGAATTTTGCCCAGGTGTAGGAAGCAGAGTCCAGGGACAGGTTCCTGGTGGGTGATCAGGGGGCGAAACCCCCAAAGAATTTGAAATTTAGTGCTTTAAGAGGGTTTGAAAATGGCATTTGGGAGCCTGTTTGAAGAGACTGCCAACAATCTATTTTTTAACCAAAATTTTGTCTTGTTTGATTTCTCCTCCAACAAATCTTTCCATTAATGGCAATGTTTAACAACAGGTTCCCTTTGCTATTGCTACTATAATTCAGTTAATTTGTAATCGCACCATTGACAGATGGCAAACTTGGGAACAATGAATAGACATGTTACTTTGACGATAGAGTATAGAGTTATCCAGCACATATTCTTATTTTACTCCATTTTCACGTTTAAATGTCAAATGTCACAACCTCCGAACACTACTTCGAATTATTCTTGATTTTAGTAGGTTTAGCATAAATTTCATTCATCGCGGCCCGTGGAATCATTGAGCTGACAATTTCTCTAGATCAAGTTAAATTCGCTAAAATGTTTCTTTCTGACAGTGATTTTCGGTCTACAATCACAAGTCAGGTTACTTGATCAACGCGCAGATTTTTCCAGCCGCGGCAACAATACGAATATGGACAGAAAGAAAGAGTAAATGAGCAAAGAAAGAAAGGAGGAAATTGGTACAAAAAGTTCACTATAATGGCTAGCCAGATTTGGATAAATTCGCAGCTAAAATTGTACTGCCGATCAACCCAAAATGAATGCAGAGCGGGATAATGGCCCATTGCAGGAAAGGCACAATCTGGCAGGTTTCTATAACATTAACTTATTGCTGAGAGAATTAACGTAAATATCTGGAACTTATACAAGAAAATACAAAGACGTGTACAGATCTTTTGCCACAGAATTTCAGTAGCACTACGCTACTGCATTTTTGAACAAATCTAGTGGATAATGACAGAGGATCAGGTACAGAACTGTCAGAAAGCACTGAATAATTGTAGGATATACCCTTGAATTTAGTCTCAATACCAAATATGCCCTTTAACCCTCAAATGTTTTTTACTTAGAATTTCAACCACAGTTGGTTATTGGGTTTGCCCCCCATAATTTTCATAATAATCTGCCTTATTTGGTATCAAAATGCCATTTTTTAAAAGGGGGACGCTTTCTTTGATGAATGAAACCAAAACTACTTTAAAAAGTGCATTTTTCTATTAAAAAACGTCAATTGAAACATAGATAGCGTTCATGTGCCTTTCGGTCCGTCATTTTGAATTCCGTAAACATTGCTGCTCACACTGTCCCAAGGAAAATGCAAATAATGGCTCCAAAATGCAGTTCTGACGAAGAAATTGCCAATGTTTCAAGCGATGAGGAGCTTTGGGATGATGAAGAAAGCTCTGAGTCTATTGAAGATGAGAATCAAGCCCCATCAGCTGATGGTAATGTTTTGTTTTTTTAGTAAGTTTTACAGCGCTCGGAACTGCATAAGGTCATATAAGAAAGCACGAAACACAATTAAGTTGGTTGCATTCACAACAGTTCACTGCACGGCTTGGCTCTGGTCAACGATCAGATTTTTAAAATGTTAAAAACTTCTTCCATGGTTCCAAAGCATGTTACTTGAAAGCAAATCCAATTCTGAATTCATTGATGCATTATTCTATCTTGTATGGGAGCAAAATTATGTTACTTTTAGTAATAGTACCTACAAAATCGTAACAAAATTCCCCAAAACTGTAAAAACAATAAGAGTTCAGTTTCCCTCGAAGCTGAAGGTATTGTTCTGGATCTAGCACCACACACACCTAAATCTTTTCCTCACTTCCATTCAAACTGTCAATTGCATGTATCTCTTTCTTCAATGGAAAGCAAAAAACAAAAAAACACCCCCCCCCAAAAAAAAGAAAACCCTAACAACCCCCCCCCCCCCCCCCACCACTACACCACCAGAAATAAATAGAAGCTTTGACATTAATATTCCAAACCTATGGCCAAGAGTCTGGATCAGCTATCTTGAGCATTGACAGAACTTGAGAAAAGAGACAATTTTTTGTTGTTTTTGGTTTGCACAAATTACGGTGCACTCTTTTCTTTTGTCTTTGTGGTGCTTGGTGAAAGAAGAACTATTGAAATGGCCAGATTTTGTGATTACAAAAAGTGGAGGAATGAATCTGGAAAAAAAAACCCACAGCTAAATAACAAAGTTACATAATTTGAAAATTGACATGGGGGGCGCAAGGAGAATTTAAGAAAATTATAGTAACAAATCCTGAACACTGACTTACCTGTAGCCATCTTTGGAAGGCTTCACGGATACTGCGACGCTTAGCATCATCTTTAGTGCAACTGTATACGCGAATCTTGATCTCCTCAAAGACGCTTGGCTTGATCAACAGCCCAGGCTGAGAATAGCAAAAGGAATAACAATTCTTGTTTTTTAAACGGTGCGGGGAAAAGCAAGACAGACGGCAGAAACTGGGGGGAAAAAAGTAGGACCTACAGGTAGCACTTTCTAAATACCTGCATTATGAACCACTTCGTTGTCTTACATCGTATGTCACGAAAATGCATAATTTTTAGCGCTGCACCATTCCATGTACGTCACAGAAGTTGGCAAAATTTTCCGCTCGTGGTTGCCTATACGACGTTACATGTACTGCACGCTAATAACCTGGCTCTAATTCTTCTGTACGAAGTTTTAGCCACAAGCGCTGCGTAGACTCGTATTCGGGAACAAAAGACGAGCATACCAGTACTAAATTAGCTAATATTTCTTTACAGCTTACGCTTGCAAGCGACCGATAAATGTATAATATATCTAGGCAAGCGAACGGATGCGTGCTCTCGTAAAACGTTAACATCAAAATGACTTTAAAACGGCAAAGAAATTCACTTTTTGACTTAGATTTGCAGGTTATTCGAAATTAGGAGTAAGATGGGAGGAAATCGGGAATAAGAAAAGTAAAAAAAGTGAAACAATAGAAGACCCGGCATCCGAAATATGTCACAAGAATGCTAGACCTAGACCGCACGTCCATTAACACTGAGACACTAGACTGCTGTGTTGGGTGACGAGTTCAGCTGAAAATCAGCGCTGACAGTAGCAATGCATACCCCCCTGGCAACGAAAGGGTTAAGGGTGTACTTGCTTTTAAGACGACGAATAAAACTATAAGCACAATTAATCTTCCTTAACGTCGTCACGGCAGCAGTCAGTGGTGACTGAACCCAAGCAGTGAAAGGAATATCACCAAGTATCATTTGGTTCTAAGCTACACACAATAAGCCATATAAGGCATATTTATCTGTACTTAAATAAAGCTAGAAAAGTAAAACAAAGAAGACAGCAGAATTGGAGAAAAGGATTCAGACAACAGAGATGAGATGTTACCGCAAACTCCTTGACATCTCATACAAAGACCACATTTTAAATACTGAGGTAAGGAACAGAATCACCAATGCAGTGGGGCAGCATGAAGATCTACTGATCACAGTGAAGAGACGAAAATTAAAATGGTATGGGCACGTCACAAGATCCACAGGACTTGCCAAAACAATCCTACAAGGAACCGTACAAGAAAAGAGAAAGAGAGGAAGGCAGAGGAGGAGAAGGGAGGACAACATTACAGAGTGGACAGGAAAGATGATGGGTGACAATCTGAGAAAAGCAGAGGAGAAAGAGAAACGGCGAGAGCTGGTTGTCAGATGCAGTGGTGCCCCCACGGTTGCCCCAACCACAGGATAGAAAAAAAAGAAGAAGAAGATAAAGCACACATGGCTTTTTCACCACAGAAATGGTTATTGTGTTGGTACACTTGGACACAGATGACACACCAAGATAACGGGAAATACTCTTAGAAGGAGAACAAAAATTAAGCCTCACTTTGGACTCATGTTCAAACCAGTGGCGGTGGGAAGTGAAGGGCTCACGGGCTTGAGCCCCTATCCCCTCCCCACCCGCCACCCCCAATTCTATCCCAAAGTAAATGAAAGTTTCTCCATAATGAAATAAGCAGTTGAAACCGTTATGACCGCACGCAATGAATACAGCGTGATCTATTCGGCGGCTTGCTCGCTTACCCAATCACTGTTGTCACCGCTTACAACTATAGTAACCCAGCAGCCAATCAAATGTCTTTAGGGCTCAGCAAAGATCAGCCCTTTTCCCACAGCCCGTCCTTAATGAAACTCTTCTTGTAAAAAGGTAGAAGACTGGGAAAAAATAACACTGTGCCGAGGGCTCACGCTCTCCTAGCCCTGACAATGGGGTGAAAGTTTACGACACACTTTCCCCCACTGACACAGATACCTATGCGCTCATTGGTTCTTTGTAAGGTGCGTTCAACTTTCTCGACTACACGGCCTAGTCCAGCTCATAGAAGTATTATGTTTGAAATGCTGTGTGTGCATGTTTGTGTTTGTGCCACTGAGATTTAACAGTTATAAATCAGGTCGAATTACTTGTAAGGCAACTTTTTCATCACACGAAAACTAATTAGAGGAAATTTGGAGGTGAATCGGCTTCGTTCACACCATCGACAAGAATTTAACTAAGAACAAAGAGATGGAAAACAAAGGCAACTCTTCTCGTTTGCATGGTACTCAAACTGCCGTGGCTCATTGTGACTATAGAAAATCTGGAAGCAACCTAAGCCCCACCCAAATTTTGGTCCACCCACCGCCACTGGTTCAAACCACCTCCTTGTTGGTCAATTTCACAATGTAGCGTATAACAGTGACTGGTAATTGTAACTGTAAATCTTTAACTCCTACATTGACACAATCGATATAACCGAGGAGGCCAGCTCCAAAGCATATCAATGACTTCCACAAAACTTGTCACGTAACAAATAACATTAACAAATTTTAGTGTTCTTTCCCAAATCAGGATTCAAGTGAGCTAAAAGGTGTTGACAATCCAAAGATCAATGAAAGAAAAGGTTGAAAGTGCAACTCAGTCAAGAATGTCCTAGGTTATGTCTCTTTGGCAAACAGATACTAAAGGAACACTACCTTGGCCCAAAAGGATCAGGGGCAGTGTCACTACCTTAAACACTCTTGTTCAGACCAAAAGCAGTGCAACTGCTTTGTAAAGGGTGGCGTAGGGTGCTCTGTGAAAGAATGAAAAGAATAAAGCCAGACCATCAAACAGACCTGGAAGATATGGGAAGACCCAGAAGCGGACAACTCAAAAGGACATTTCTCCACTGAAGACCAGAAGCACAAGAAAATGAAATCATCAGCTATGAAACAGATAAGAAACTTGAAGACCAATTTAAAATTTCCCTGCCCATCTTTTTGAAGAATCATGAGATAATGACAGAATCCAAAAACAAGAATGCTAAATTTTCAGACACAGTGACACATGTATTCATCACACAAAAAAAAGGGAAACTTATTTGAATAAATGCGAAATCATATCTAATAGATCACTTGCCTGGAAATTTCAATAACACTTTGCAAGCTTACCAAGAAAAACATACAAAATTTAGGAAGCAATAAAAACTGCTTTTATATTATCAAAGCTCTATTTTTGAGGGACATAGTAAGAGGGTGGATAAAAAAGTAACCGAACTCAGTTTTTCCAATAGTAAATAATTGGGTACTCTTGTTGAGCATGTTACTGGCACAAACAGAAGCCTTTTTCATCATCATACGAAAAAGTTTCATCGATTACTGTACAACAATTTTCACTTGGCATCAACTTTTCCGAGTTCACTTCACGTTCATCGTGATTACAGTTTATATCTTAAGCCAAATTTCAAAAAAAGTTTGAAGGATATTAAAATTGTTGTGTTTTATTTACCTTGTCTTTGTGGAAGCGGATTGAGCAAAACATGAGCATTCAGTTTTGATTCATTTGGAAGAACAGCCACAGAAACATTTCAAATCGTCTGCTCAGTGTAAGACTCGGTCAACATCACTTTTTAATATGGTGTATGGTCGAGTCTTACATGAAGCAGTTGAAATGTTGTTGGTTGCTTTTGGCAAAGATTAATTAACAAGAACGTAATGCTTTTCATGTTCCTCCAAATTTAATGCTGGGGTCTGGGGGAAGGCTGAAGATGTCTGTAAAAGAGGAGACTTTAAAAAGTAGACGAAACTGTCTGAAATAATTGTTGCCAAACTGCTAATGAAGTCATGAGCACTGCGGGAATTTCTTGTGGCTATGTCAAACTCCAAGCATCGCAGTTAAGCAAAGAGAGGATGCAAAATTTTTGTCCCCGTTTGCTGATTGAAGACCAAAAGCAACTGAGTAGATGGGAGTATATGTTCGTTGCGTTGATCACAGACTTGACGAAAACTTCCCTAAAAGAATTATTATAGGTGAGGAAACTTGGCTGTAGCTTCTACAACCCAGAAACAAAGCAACAATCAACACAAAGGAAATACGTAGATTCGCCACATTCAAAGAACACCTACTAGGTGTGAAGTAATGTTTAGTAACTATTTGTAGTTTTCTTTAACAATTGGTAGGGCATTACACTCTAAGAATAAGTTTCACAATGACAAAGAATCAATCAAAACTATTACGTGCAAGTGTTGAGGCATTTGAGGGAGAACATTTGACCAAAACGACTGGCTCCGTCACGCAGTAACTGATGTCTCATCGACCATACTCACCACTCTTGGTTCCATGTGATTTTATTTTTTCTCAAAAGTGAAAATGCATTTGAAAGGCTTCTGTTTTGAAGATATTAGGCCAAAATGTATTAAATTTGAGTAGCTGAGACAGAGTGCTCAAGGCTATCACAAAGGAGGAGGTACAGAGAAGCTTCCAATGCTTACAAACCTGCTGGAATCACTGGATACGTGCAGGACGGGGCTACTTTGAAGGTAGCAGTGAGGAGTAAATTATGCTGCAGTAATTTTCATATATAATAGCATCAGTCCACTTAATTTTTTATCCACCCTCAATAATCCTTTGAAAACCAAAAACATAGTACTGCCAGAGTACTGGTACTGATAGCTTCATTGACTGGGAATCAGTTCGTGAAACCCCTGTGAAATGTGAACAAAGATGCGGTAAAGTAAAAGTTTGTTTTAGTTTTAGTAAGACTTTTACAGCACTTGCAACACAATGAGGTTATATATGTGCATAAGATTAGAGGCGTTACAAGAGAGTAACAAACACAAAAAAAGGAGGACAAATTTAATGAAAGAAGGAGCAAATCACACCAGAACACCTGTCAACGACTGACACATAAAGTTAGACTCAAACCATCTAATGACATTCTAACTTCTAAGACATCAACCTGGAGAAGCAGTGGGTCCAAGAACACTCAAACGCACAAAGAACTGAAAGAACAGGCATATTTGCAAAAAACTTGACAGGAACACAAACTTGTCTTCCAACACCAAAATAAATCACCACAGTGAACACCAAAATGAGCTGGAAGGGCCAAAAACGCAATGGACATCACAGATCAAGCATATATGGCTACCACAGAAAAAAATGACAATAACCAAGCCACAAGAGAAGGACAGTCCATGATTTGTCACTAACACATAGAATATAAACCACTGAATTTCTTCCTCACACCTCAACAGAAATTAACCACAGAAACATGCCCTTGTAAAAATACAGGCAGCCGGTATTTTCACGACATGTGGAAAAAAAATCTACGCGCATTTTCTCGACTTGTTTTTCTCCTTGGAAGAATCAGTAAACAGCTGGGTCATGCCAGAGGTGTATTTATAGACTCTCTGCCCTTTGGCCATGCCTTCTCTCTCAGTCTCTCTCTCTCTCTCTCTCGATAAGAATGGCGGATGCAAATCCCCTTCCCTTTGAAGTGGGACGAATTCTTAATTTTAAAGCGTATCGTGAGTTTGAGGAAGAATTTCGGAAGTCATCATCATTGCCTTTCCCACCCTCCGGGTCAGGATATAGGCCACGAACAAACACTCTCCACCTTTCCCTATCCTGGGCAAGTGGCTTGATGTCACTCCATGTCTTTCCACTTTTCTGTACATCCATTTCCGTACTCTTCTCCAGGTTCCACGAGGTCTTCCCCTTGATCTTTTACCCTGTAGGTTCCAATCTAACACTTCGGAAGTACTGCGGTACAAAGTATGTTTTCAGCAAAAAATCCTCGAAATCAGCCACCACCAAGAACAACACAATCAAAGACGAGTCGAAACACTACCCGGCGGAGTGGCAGTACTGTTTGTGTTCATGTCTCTACTTTAACAAAGGTTTTTTAAAACTTTCTGAGGGTCGAAAACGGCATTTTTCATTGCGGCTATTATTCAATTTGTCATCGCATCTCTTACAGTAGGCTGTTACACAAATCCGGGAATATCAATCCTGACGGTACGATCACCAATCCTATAGATTCTACTCTAAATTTCCACCATTTTTTACACGTTCGATTGTGGAATGGCAAAACCAGAGCAGAACTTCACTTATTAACACCTTTATTTTCCCGACAGAGCTGCGCAGAGGGACAATGGTCGAGTTCGCACAAATAGGCCCAAAACTTACTGCCGAGGGTGAGATTTTAGAGCTACCGCCCGAAAAGCAAGAAATAAGAAAGCAACCGTGCCCCCCCCCCTTCTTTTCTCTCTCTGTCTGTCATCAGTCTGTCTGTCTGTCTCTTTCTCTCTCTCTTTTCAAAGATTTCGGGATGTAAATCTAGGTTACGGGTTTCTCAAGGGAAAGTTGGAGTTGGAAGCACTCTCGGAACATATCGTATCACAAATCTGGTAGTTTTGATACCTTAATCGGAATGGTGTTAGAACAAGTCCAAAATCGGAAGCAAGATGTAGATCTACTGAAAAAAAAATTGCTTAGAAAATCTAGACCTCTGCGGTAAGAGCCGGTATGTCTTTGACAGGTCATGAAAATGCGCATAATTTTTTTTCCCCCGACAGGTCATGAAAATGCGCTTACATTTTTTCCCCACGACATGTCGTGAACATACCAGCTGCCAAAAATTTATGAGACTAGACAGTGGACCACCACTTTTTCTGCTGCCCAGAACTCGATGATATCATTCTCTCTCCTTGTGAGGCCACTCAAAGATATTACATGCTATTAGAACCCACATACCCTTTCATGTCATTGGATGAAAGGACAAAAACCAGGTACAAAGCTTGACCAGTTACCAAAACAACAACAAAAATCAGCAATGAGATTGACTGTCATATAAAAACTTCCACAGAAAGCCAACATTTTAAATGATACATTTCAAGTAACGTAAGGATAAACTAGTGTAGGGGAATAAAATGAGACTGACAAACAGAAAGAAAAGAGGGGAGTAAACAGTAGGATCTAACAGTGATACCTCTGACAAACCACTTACTTTCGACGGCAGATTAAGCACAACACTAAGGGAGATTTCATAAGGTAGTTACTTACCTCAGGGGCATCAACTGCCTTGTCTGGTTCTGACTTGCAGTACACTTTGAGAGTCTTGATTGGATTGCGTTCTTTCATCCCAAAGTTCCACTTTGCCACCTAAAAGAGAAGGCAACAACTTTTTTCTTCATAAAACCTTCCATCCGTTCCTCTTGGTGCTTTGGAAACCTAGGTAAACTCTGGATTTGTGAACCACATATCATAGGTTCATCAGCGAACTTTAAGCAAGTTGTTTAATACTTACTTATATGATCGTCAAATCTAGTAAGTACTGTAAACAAAACAAAGTATAGTGTCAGATTTTGTGCTGTTCAGCTCAACATATTATGGTCTTGAGAGAGGGAGAGAGAGAAAGAGAGGGAGAGAAAGAGAGAGGGAGAGAAAGAGAGAGAGAGAGAGAGAGAGAGAGAGAGAGGGGGGGGGGGGGGGGGGCACCTTAACACATCAGGATCACAAAGGTCAGCTCCCTGTCGCTTCTCTGGCTGGGCTGACTTAATTTTTGGTACTCTTCAACTTTTAGTTTTGGGAGTATCCTTGTACTTATCATCCAATGCACCCAAAGTATGAAATTTTGCTCTTGCGACTCAAAAAAGAACGGACATTGTAACTCATTTGGTTTTTTCGTTAAACACACTGAAGTTGTTAGTTAGTTAGTAGTATAAGGTTTTACGGCGCTCGCAACTGCTAAGGTCATATGAGCGCGCGAAACACAAGTTGTTCACCTCTGCGAAAGTTCACTTCACGACTGGTAACTAGTTTACTTTAAAATGCTAAAAAGTTAAAATATTCAAATTCGGTGTAAATACATTTGTGATCTAAAACAACTTTTAAGTAACAATAAAAATTTTAAATAATATCAGATTCACTTTACAACTCGCCATAAAGGCCAATGGCCTTTATAAAATTTAAAATTCTGCTGGGAACAACGACGGAGAAAATATCCTGCAATTTCTTGGCAATGCTAAATTGTGAATTTTTTTTTACAAAAGTGGATGACAAAAAAGCAACATTAAAAAAGAAACATGACATAGATGAAGGTACTCACAAAAGGGTGTATCTAAAAGGGTGTATCTGCGAAGAAGATAGAAAGCTGTATTTCTGCACCTTAATCCACCTTGCACACAATGGGCGAAGAATCATTTCGAGACCTCACACATGCCATTCCTTCACACACAATGTTATGTGTCTAATAAAATCGTGAGTATCAGACTATTAATTATCATATATATTTACGCTGTGGTCTCTCTACATAGATGTATGAATCGATTCTAGTGCCAAAATACATCTACAATGTCATGCATATATATAAGTGTCAAGATGCGGGGGAATCGGGCGCTCGTTAATTTTTTGGGCATGTGGAGTTATTGGTACCATCTTAAAGCTTGTTCATTTGTCTTGATTTGGAAGAAAAGAATATCCATTTATCTTGAATACGAGTCAAGATATTTGCGATTGAAAGAGGTGGGGGCAGCCTGGTTTCAGAGGTAAAATTAGCGAGAAAATGGCCGCCAAAGTTTGGTTATTTCCATAGCTTGAGAGTCCATGGAAACGGAAAACTTACATTCTTTGTGCCTCTAATCAACTTTTTCAGTGAAATCGACATAGAAATGTGTTCTTAAATGGACAGAAAAGGTGTTGAGCCTAAAAACAAAAATTCAATAAAAATTGCAAAACAGGTGGAAAAGTGCCAGTTTCTACAATTTCATCATTTTGACGAGCGCCTGATTTCACCACGCTGCCTCACATATATACAGTATCTGTTACACTCAAGAAATGCCTTACTTTTCTTAAAACTTAAGTCTCTACATTTGTAAATTGACTGAAGAATGGGGGTAACTTGTTGCAACAGGGTTTTCAGAATAATTTCTGGCTTTCCAGTGACGCTGAATCAGTACCAGACTTTTCGAGCTTTTCTTTCAGTTTCTATTACCATTTGCAAAGACTGACCACGTACTGATTTCTTCACATTAATAAGTGCCTGAGTACATTTCTGATACGAAAACTAAGAACGAATGTATTAGCTGTCATCTATTACATATTTGGCAACTTGGAAACACATGTGTCACTTTTCCAGGAAAACTGCGACAGCTACAGAATTGAAAGTTGGCAAGTACCTGCAAAAAGATAGATAGCAGGGCTGCCAGCCTCAAAGTTCCCATTTCAGGTAAATTCAAGGTCACTTTCAGGTATTTTGGCCCAAAATCAGGTAGTACAAAGACAAAGAAGGAAATAAAAAGATGATTGTTGCCCCGTTACACATAGTAACCATCGAACGGGGCTTGTTTTTCGTGATTTTTTGGATAATTATATTTTGAAAACTTGATGAAATGAGGCGAAATTTTGTTTTCAACATTATGGACTATTGTTCAAGTTCAAGGCACCCATTTTTCAGTATTGAATGTGGTATTGAGTGCAGGGTGAATGCCAAACTGACTTAAAAACCCCTAGCCCATACCAGTAGAAACTATATTAAAACACATTTTCCGACATTAGTATAGGGCACTGAAAAATCCTGTGTGACTTAGTATGACGGACAATTTTATCTAGCTTTGCTCTAAAAATACAAAATAAATCCTGATCTGGGCTTGTGTTGAGACCAGAATATAAACTGCCAAAACCACGATTGGGTTGTTGAATAGCATGCAAGACAAAGCTTATTTAAAGAAAACCGTTATAGTTAGGCTCACGGCAGAGCAAAAAGAGACATTAGAAGAGAGCGTGTACTGAGAGCTGGAGCTGAAAGGCCTAAGAGTGTGAGATGTAGTGATGGACTAAGTATTGATTTTTTTCCTTCAAAATGCACACTCTGTTGATAAAATTAGTTTCAGATCTTATTCTCCAGTAAGTCCAAATACATCTAAAAAAAGATTTTTTTTTTTTTTTTTCTTCAAGCATAGGCCCTCTGCAAGGTCCAGTAGGGGGTCAGGGGTGAAGCCCCGAAAGAAATTGGGGTGAAGCCCCGAAAGAAATTGAAATCTAGAGCTTTCAAAGGGTTGAAAATGTGTCTTCATTGCCACTATTCAATTTGTCATCGCATCATTGACAAATACGGCCAATCCGGGAACACCAATCTTGAAGATACAATCACCAAGCCAAGGTTCCCTCATTTACACATTCCATTGTCGAATGTTAAAACCTAAGAGCACCACTTCCACTTATCGTTTACATTTTAGCATCAGTTTCTTGCACTGCGGCCTTCTCCTGCTGCCGAAGACTGAATTCCGTCAAGCACACCCCCCCCTCCCCAAACCCAATTGCAAAGTGCAGTAACGCTCCTAGTCCTACTTTGAATGAACTTTGATGACACCAACAACCGCCAGTCCCGTCGTACTCATGTCGTACCGGAGGCCGTACTCACACGATGCCAAAGCGCACAGGTTCACTGACCGGTCCCTTTCTTTTTCTTTCTTTCTTTTCTTCATGAGACAGCATAGTGAGAATATTGATTTTATGTGCATGGCGACACTGTTTCTCATGCATAAACTGCATGTCATAACTGTAGACCTAATGTTAACAAACTATCATCAGACTATTCTGGGCGGTAACGAAAGCGAAAGTAGATTTTGATTTTCCTGATGGAGTCTCGATATTACACCTACACTTGCGTCTGCCGCCATAGCCACTTATTCGCCATAGCCAGCTATTCGCGTGAAATGTACTCTCGGACCGGGGAAGGCCAACGTAATCACAAACACGACTGGTAAAATAGGAGCTCAGTGGCCCTTCTGGATTTTGTTTCGAGGACTTTGTGCATTTTTTGCGGGGGAATTTACAGATTTCCTCAAATTCCAGATGCATTCCCGGGTCCCGGCGATTTATATAAGCTAATCTCTCTCTCTTTCTCTTTTACGCATGGAGTTGATATGATGATGCAGCAAAAACAGAACTGTCCGAAAGTACGGATTTCCGCAAAAACTGGGAAGATTGGAAACGGCAAAGTGTTTTTCTTTTTCTTCTTCTACTTGCAGCACCCATCGCAAATCCGGTAGTTTTGACCCCTTTATCGGTATGTCCGTAGAACGGGCCCAAAATCGGTAACTACCAGAAAAATCGGTAGATTTAGGCAGCCCTGGGATAGGTCCCCATGACGGAGCCCGACTTTTGATTCATTCATTTCCTGAATTTGGAAAAATATATTTGACAAAAGTTCCCGTTCTTCTTTGGCCTTTGTGATTATTCCACTGAGAAATGAAACAAATCTGCGTAGCTGTCCTCCACAGCGGAAGTGCCGGAAGTGATATTTCGCGAGGCGCATTTTGTTTTGAGAGTATAGATCTAGACCTTCTAATTTTTTGCATCTCTCAAGATTTATTGCTCTATTCTAGAAGAGTGTAAATATAGTAGGCCAATGACTTTCAGTTGATGTTACTGCACCGATCATTCCTTTCATCGAAAGGGGACCCAGCTAGTTATTTATATTCCATATACAAGAAGTTTACCTCTGCCCATGTATTTACACAGTTTGGTGTTTTTACATGGTCTCATATCTTTCTTAGTTGTATTCAGGCTGTTCTAGACACTATATAGTTCATGTACAAACGCAAAGTGTCTTTCTCTTGTGTATTTAATGGTAAAGCAAGAGCCGACACCAAGTGCACTTTGTCAGAAAATGCAGATGTGCATCTTTCTTCTCTTAACTCATTCGCTACGTATTATTTTCGGCTTGCGGACGAATTTTTTTCGGGAGGGCGAAATGAGATGATGACTAGTGTGCAGTTCACAGGTCTTGGGGGCCATAGATTCAAATAAATATAAACATATTATACACCAACATTTTCAGTATGGTTTGTAGAATACATTTGTATTGTTTATTTGAGTATTTTTCAACTTTGGTTCCTGTAAGAGGCGATTATGCAACACAATTGTGATTGGCTGCGGATAAAATTTGAAAACAAAAAATTTATAATCTCAGATGAAACTCAAAATATATGTTTGTACCTAGTCAAATTATACATCAAAATAACCATAATTGTATATAGAACAGGAAAATATTGAGCAGTTATTTACATACATTCCATAATATTTGTACATTTGGATCATAACCTCCGATATTGAAAAAAACAACAATTTTATAATAATTTTGAAAAAAGGATCCCAAACAGAAAAAAATACTCGTATCTTATATGGAATTATTCAGAATTGCATTTGGAATAAACCTATACATGTCTTGGATGGTACTTTTTTTTAGTAAATTCCCCAAAAAGCAGTGATTTTGGGGAGAAAAAAATATTTTGACTACTTAGATTTAGGCCTAGATCTAGCACTCAAAAATATTGATTTCTCAATTTCAGTGCACTGGCAATTTGAGTCCAGTAGTATCAATATTATAAAGAAGAGTCCTACACTTCTTTAGTGAGCAAAATAATGATAAATTTTGTTGTGTAAAAGTACTAAGACTGGTGTCTGGGCTATAATTTGGGCTTCGCGATAAAACAATGTCGCATAAACTTCGAAATCGTGTTTCAAAACTGAATCAAAACTTCCGATTTTCGGTGGAAACGCTTGACCCGAAAGTCAACTTTATATTATGATCTTTATTTTAACATGGATATGTGATTGGAACAGCAACCAAGCTAAAATTGAACGTCGGTTCTCGAGCCGCCGGGGGCGGCTTAGCGTACTGACGGCACTTTAGCCGCGCCGCCCCCCCCACAGCTCGGCGTAGCGAATGAGTTAAAACTTGATTATTACTACCTGTGCAGATTAAAAATTTCTCAAGGCAAAAGACATGATATCCTTTGTCCGTTTATCGCAGATTTTGGAGAGATCTATTAAGCTGTTTCTGAATAAACAATAATTTATTCATAAGTATGTTACTAAAAATAGGATAAACAGGGTACTCTACAAACACTTGTCTAGAATGAAAACTTAGACACAGAAATTAACCATTCCAAAGCAGAATAAATCTCAAAACATTGAGCTTTTAGTACATCAGTACTGTGTGGGATGGGCAAGGACTTATATCGCTCCAAAGTTGAAAAAAATGAGAACTTCTCAACCGACACCGGCAAAGTTACTTCAGGGCTAATCAACTCCAATGATCCTGAGCCCGGGAGCTCTGGTGGGCAACTGAGTGACGCCAACTAAAAGTCGCAGAATCAGGCAAAAAGTGACACCATGCTAAACACATTCAACCGAGAGCCAATGGAATGAACAAAATTATCTTACCTAAAATGATTCAAGATCTGAGCCCCATACCTACCTGAACACAAAAGTCAGCCAAAGGAACAGATACGCTCATCCCTTCACTCAAAATCTTTTGCAGTTGTTCTTTAATCACTGTCACATCCTGAGGACAAATTCACAGAATCTATTTTTACCCATAAAAAAAGCAATACATTACACCGTAAGTAGGGTTTGAAACGAAAGTTCACTTTATCCTGACTTCTTAATTTTGAGTACATTCCCCATTTCCCTGAACATTGACTACGCTTGTAATTTTTTCTTGACAAGTAAGATACAACAGACACACAATCCACCATCTAGATCTATACAAACTGCTCATTATCTTCAAGTCTGATGTTCATGAGAACAGGCCTTTGCTCAGTCTGTCTGTATCTTAAAGAGAGAAGCCAAATCCACAGGCACCGTGTGATAGATCAGGGTGTTACAGAGTGAGCATAAATGTGACTAAAAAAACAAAAACAAACCCATAAGCCATGGTAAGCAAAGGCTGAGTGGTTTTTCTTGTTTCCAAACACGATAACATAAATCAGCTGTCTCTGAAAAGATTTTACAAGAAAAACAGAGATCTTAGTGACTTTTAACTCACTTGAGCTGAAACCAGTGTATTTACAGGACGCGATACCGGCCTGGTGGCCGAAAGCTGTGGATTTACTGGATGCGCTTTATCGACTGTTATCTCCAATATTTTTTCAGTTAAAAGCTATGGGAAGTGGCAAGCCAGCAGTTGACCCATTTGTTTATTTTGTTAAAAATTTTGTGAAGTTACACACTGCACTTTTTGAGTCGTAAGAGACTAATTCAGTCACCCCCGCATTGTGAAAGAGGCTCTGTGAACAGAAACAAAGTCACGGTCATTTTTAAGAGTGGTGATAGCCTCTCAAAGACACGAATGAAACATGTTAGGGTGTTTAAAAGGTCTGATAGGGAACTAGAAGTCTAAGGCTCCCTCTATGTCCCACAAAACATACAAGAAGCTGCTAGATCTACGGAGAGGGCTGTACAGTTCAGACAATGAAACAGTTAGAGTCGGAGTTGGATGAAAGTAAAAGTAGGAATCAGAATAGCTTTCTTCTTCATCCAAGTCTAGTCCAAGTGCAAGACAAATCTAGTAGTTCTAGTTGAGGGCACAGTAGCACTAAAGCTATTAGTTGCCGGTGTAACAATACACAAGGTGAGAAAAGGACAGTAGTATTTCAGTATGGACTTCAGACAGAACTATAGCAACAGGATACTGTCAAATCATTTGTGAAATGCATCATGTAGGCCTACTCCTACTGGGACACCATTTCATGCTTCCGCACCAAACTCAACATTCAAAAGTAAGAATTAACTGCTTGTATGTTGTTTCTGTGATACTCAGAAAAAGTTCCGTAACACATAGAAGAAGTAATACGAATACTAGGTGTTGCTTATTCCATGCAGGACAGTTATTTTTCGTAAAATGATTTTATAACAAATTGGGAGCAAAAAATTGTGTAACTACCAGACATTGCCATTTCTAAAAATATATTATTTGGGACACATTAGATGCAGTTTCCTTTGTTTGTAAGGTTCTTTCTTTCTTTCTTATGTTGCATTAAAAAAAATTATGATAAATTCCACAATCTTTTTGTAGTTAACTATTCAATATACCCCAAAACTATTAGGCTTCAATGATTGTTAGGGGAAGAATAGCTCAGGCTCAAGTGAGTTAACTAAATTGCATGTCCCAGAAATAACTATTAAATACCGGTACGTTTTCCCTCTCAAGACCTTCTGTCACATGTGGCCTTCAACAAGAGCAAACAATTGGGTCATACGCATACAAATCAGTAACATATCCCCTGGAGAGCACACACTCGATTTCTATACAGTTATTGAATGAAAAAAACCTTGTACATTCTAATCTTGGTGAAACAGACTTTCCTTAAGATTTGATTTACACGAACATTCTAACTTCTTTGTATCTATGATTGGTAGAGATATCGCTATCTTTAACAAACATTAAAAAAAAGAAGATAATTGACATTTGATAATTCAAATAAAATAAAAGTAATAGCTCAAATAGATGGTTTCTAATTTCAATCAAAACATGATTTGATTAGGTACTAGGTTTTCAATTCAAATGGCAGCACTGAGATTTAGCTGTGGAACACACAAGAAGAAAAAGTAAATAGAACTTACCCATTTTCGACCCTTTGGCACTATTGACTTGCTCTCTCCCACACAAATATAAAGGTCACGTTCCCAGATTCGCTGCAAAATTTCACGTGACCTTTTCATTTTATCAGAGTCTGAGTCCGAATCCAAGATTTTGTGCAGAATCCCATCATTGAGGTGCATGTAACAGGCCATATCATCAACACAATCAGACATTCTGTAACAGTGGTCAACAACAACCGAAAAAAAGCACATCTGAACACTGGATTCAATGACAATAAATGTTTATAACATTAACTTTATCTCTTCATAATTTGGTATACTGTTTGTTTCATTAAAAAAAAAGTGTACCACATTTCAGACTGTGTGACATGAAAAACTGGCATGTGATAAAACGTACTGATTTACTTTGTTATTCTTCCCCACCATATTCAAAATCTCTATCCCCAAGTCAAATCAACACTGTCGAATAATGTTACAAGTACTGGAATCACAGAGACAGACTTTGAAACCATCAAAAGAAACACCATCATTCGAAGAAAAATGGAAAATTACTATTATAAGCTTTGAAAGGAATGCGTATACTGTTTTTTTAGGTATCGTACAAGACATGCAAACTGTAGCAACTTAGTTGCACGCCACCAGTGTGCAAAGTATTCTAGGTTAGAATATTATTGTTTTAGTATTAGTGCGCACATATGTATAAAAGTCTTGCGAATAAATGTTAATTTTGTCTGCATTGAGTACACAACTCGACATCCTGTGAAGTTACTACAAAACAAACATTTTATGCAATCAAATAGAACAATTCTGGCTTGTCCGCAAGTTCAATAGAACTTTAATTTTGAACATAAAGAGACATGTGAGGAAAGTCAGGAAAAGGCACAAAAGATATATCAGGCTACCAAGAAAAGCTTTTCCAGTTCGGACATATAACCACTGAAAGCTGATATTTCATTTAACAAAATGGAGAGATAGAGGGCTATTGTCTACTGAGCTACTTCAAGGTAACATAAAGTTGAAAAAAAGAGAGAAATACAAAGTCTGTCTAGCGGCAGAATATAGTTTCAGGTCAAATATTAAAAGTGGATAAATATAATTTTTTTTATAGTAGTGAAAAAAACTAATTGTTAAGGGCATTCTTTGACGACATGAAAATTCATATCATATCAAATCCCGCTGAACATCCACAAACACACAAAAAAGATTTGATCTGTCATTCGATTCAGTACATTCTTTCTAAGAACACGGCCATTTTGAATGAACTCTGTAGATTGTCGCGGCAGACCTTAGGAGATGAGCTTTCTATGACTCAATAACTTGGTCAAAGCATTCCCAGACAATTAAAATTTAATCGTCAGTAGCAGTCTGGTGGCAACGAAAGTGCTGATCTCATCGACACTTGCCAGTAATAGGGTTAAGAACATTACATGATGTAACAAAAAAAAGACCATTACAGCAAAGAGGGCCATTACACAGAAGATCCCCAAAAGCCTCTTGAGAATTTGTAGAAAAAGTAGACCGACAAAGTACAGCTGCCTCTTTTTTTAGGACAAAAGGAGACCTCACATATAACAGGAATCAAAACATAGCCATGCCTAGGCAAGCATGAAGTACTCTGCTGTTTCACAAATACAACAAATGATTAAGTAACAGATGGAAAAAAATTCTTCTCACCTCTTGCCACGAACCAGACACTCTTCATTGGCAGCCACAAGGGCATCAGTCATCCTGAGAAGAAACATGCAGTTTTGAATGGTCTCCAAGTTATCTCTATACATTTTAATGATAAAAGTTAAGTTGCAAACTCCCCCATCCCCACCCATTCAAACAAAACCCTTGACCTATTGCACAGATCTGAGGTCACCTGAACGCCACAGTGAGGTAGCCTTCCTTACACGAGAAATGAGCCCATCTCTTTTGGGTCCAATAGTGATCAGCCCATCTATTACATCTCAGACTGTAAAGTTACCAGAGTTTTAGTGAAGTGGTAGACAACTCTCTAAAATTACTTTCGTAACTTGAAGAGGCAGTCCTTACACATTCAGCTTATTCATGATGTACTATTATGATTTATTTCTACTATGCGCAAAAAGGTACATCATCATCCAGTGCCAGATCTGCGACAGACATCGGCGATCATGATTTTCCATTCATTCCTTTGCTCGGATGCTCTCAGAAAAGCTATGTTTCCCTGATTTTTCCCTGTTACCCATTTGTTCAGGTTCCCTAAGTATGTTGTTCTGGGCCTACCCCTGCCTCGCTTGCCCTCAATTTTGCCAGTGAGAGCTAGATGTTCAAGACCCTTATGTCTATTCAGGTGTCCCAAAAACTGCATTTGTCGTTTCCTGATTGTTTTTAACATTGAGCGTCCCACGTGGGCTTCATCAAGCACTACCTCATTTGATTTCTTTTCCTTCCACGATACTTATAGCAGTCTCCTAAGAAACCACATTTCTGTTGCCTCTATTTTATTTTCACTGTCTTTATTGATTGTCCAGCATTCACAGCCATATAGAAGGGTTGACCAAACATAGCATTTCAGGACTTTCATTTTGGTGTTCATTGATATGTTTCTATTTTTCAGGATTGGGCTCATTTTTATTGAAACTAGCCTTAGCCATTGCAGTTCTCCTTTTTATTTCTGCGGAAGATTTGGCATCAGATGTTATCATATATCCTAGATATTTAAACTGTTGGACTTGTTTGATCTTTTCACCTTTGCTAATGAGATTACAACTAGGATTTGCTGCTTTTTTGGATATTACCATGCATTCTGTTTTCTTTACATTCAACAATAATCCTTTATGTTCACTTTCTTTTACAACATTATCTAGAAGCATTTGAAGGTCCTTTTCGGAGCCTGCTATTAAAACCGTGTCATCTGCATACCTGATGTTATTAATATTTTCTCCATTAACTTTGAGGCCTGGACATTCTTCTATGTTTCTAAGGATTGTTTCACTGTACATATTAAAGAAGTCTGGTGACATAACACATCCTTGCCTCACTCCTCGCCTAATCTGCTTATATTCACTGTATTCTCCATTAATTCGTACAGCAGCGTTTTGGTCCCAGTACAAATTTCTGATAATTCTTAGATCTTTTCCATCTATGTCTAGCTTTTCCAGTATTTTAAATAGCTCATCATGTCTAACTTTATCGAACGCCTTTGAATAATCTATGAAGCATAAATACAGATCTTTCTGTGCTTCAATACATCTTTCCATTAACATTTGTAAAGTGAATATAGCATTTCTGGTGCCCTTGTCAGGAACAAAGCCGAATTGCGTTTTAGATATCTCTGGTCTTACACTTTTTCTCAATCTTCCCATTGTTACTCGCAACAATATTTTTGTAAAATGACTCATAAGGCTAATTGTTCTATGCATATCACACTCAGTGGCACCTGGTGTTTTAGGTAAAGCTATAAAAACTGACTTCATCATATCTTCTGGGATCTCACCGCTGTCATAAATAGCATTTAGGAGCTTTGTTGTTATTTCAGTGCCTAGTTCTTCGAGCCCGACAATCACTTCAACTGGAATATTATCTGGCCCTGTGGCTTTTCCTTGTTTCATTTTCCTAATGGCAGCTTGTACTTCTGCTTTCAGTATTGGAGGTCCATTTATTTCATTTTTTTATTACCGGTTTTTCTCCTCTATTATCTTTGAAAAGTTCTTCTATGTATTCTGACCATCTGTTTAAGACATCCCCTTTGTCCATTAAAATATCCCCTCCCTTTGATCTTATGCATCCTGTATTTGAGCATCCTTTTATCCCACTTACTTCTTTGATTTTTGAATGCATGTATTTGCTGTCTTTGTTTTGGTTCTTCTCTATTTGTTGACACTGATCGTTTATCCATGTTTCTTTTGCTTCGTTGCATTTTTTCTTTATTTTCCTGTTCAAGATGTTGTACCTTTCTACATTTGATTTTGCCTTTCTTCTCTCTTCCATTTAATATGTCCTGGGTCATCCATTTTTTATTTGCTTTTTTAGCTTTCAGGGGGGGGGGGGGGGGGGGGGGGGGACATTTTCTTCCACAGCTTCCATTATTGAGTCTTTCATTTTCCTCCATAGTTCTTCCGATTTAGTAATGTTTTCCAAAGCTTGAAATTTATTTCTTACATCTATGGAGAAACATTCTTTCATTTCTTGATTTGTCTTTAAAAGACCTATGTCAAATTTATGTTCATACTTTGACTTTTTGAGTTTCTTTAGTCGTATCCGGATTTTACACACGACTGGTACATGATCACTATCACAGTCTGCTCCTGGCATTGATTTAGATGATTTTATTGTGTTTCTAAAAAGGTACAGCCCCAGTTAAAAAATGTCTTTATTGAACAGAGACCAAAGATTGGAACCTCTCACACAGGGCTCCATAATGACAATACGGCTCTCCACAATGCAAAGACCAAACTCTGCCCAATCAAGAGAAAGAGATCTGAGTTTTTGCCTCATCTAGCCTACAGTCCTAACTTAGCTCCCTGTGAATTTTTGCTATTTCCAAATATGAAAGATAAGCTTGTTGGACAAAAGTTTGAACATATTCAGAACTAAACAAGAGAAGTCAATAAGAGCTGAAAAAGCATACTGGAAGCTGACCACTGCTGTGCCCTCCAGGAGTGGCCTTGAAGGCTGAAATCCAGGATACAACAAAGCTGATTTCAATGGACGGCAAATGTCAGGTCCATAGCATCAAAAGTTTTTTAAAGATATTTTACAACTTCCATTACGCTTTGATCCAACACAATGCAGCTACATTGAGTAAAGCTCACCCCTTTTTCGATGAGAAAGATACCCCTGTGATCTTCAAATGGATCTAACTGACCTGCAGTGCAATTCTGAACTTGCAGGTTAAGTTTAGGAGGGTGAAAAGACAGGCAGATAAGCTTGGTCAGTTTTTTAGAGAATTGTCCCCCAGCTTCTCGGAGCTAGTGACTTTTTGGTGGCACATATCTATATGAACAACTCTTTCCCACAATGAACTTTAATAAGTCAAAGTACAGATCCAAATTTACTGCTGAGCATCTTCAAGCCATACTGAGTCTCACTTGCTTCCTTGTAAAAGGCAATGTGGCTAACCTATACAAGAGGAAGCGTTTCCGGGTCTCTGGCAGCAGGCAGTAGGTAAAAGAGGCTAATGTTCTAAAACAGTTCTAGTTCTGAACAGTTTCTGACAAAGATTTTGAGTTTGTTTTGTTTGTTTATCAGTGTAAAGAGAAGCAAACTGACATAATCAAGGTCATTTACTCCTGGGAAAAAGTAAGACATACATACAGAAACAACAGAGGTAAAGTAAAGAAGTATGACATACCAGTGGCGCCCTCCAACCACCCACAAAAAGATTGTGCAGATTACATCAGTTGTACTTTTTTCTTTCTATACTCGAAACCTTTCTTTGGTGGAATACTCGATGCCGCTCAAGTTCATCCAGACAGAACCTCCAGAGGCCTCTAATTTATTTGAGTTTGAGACCCCTGGTCAAAAGGTTAGTGAATCCAGGCTCAGAGACAGTGCCAAGCAGTGCAGAAGACACATTTTTCAATGGGTGGCCACTTCCTTAAACATGTAAAATATCTTAACTAAAAAAAAACAGGGGCCTCATGCTGCGATGCCCTATCAATGAAATCATTTGTAGTGGAGTGATGTGTTGCACTATTAAAGGAGCTACAACTTGTGAATATAAATCATACACACTTATACATACTCAATATATTAAATACCAATGAAACAATGTATTTCTGCAGTGACAAGCAGTAGTGTTATTTTTCCTTTCTCTTCTTTGTCTGCATGAACATTCGAAGGAACAGTCCCCTTGTAACTGAGAACATGTCAATAATGAGACCCCCCAACCCCTTTCCCTCCTCTATGAAAACAACGACTACTGTCAGACTTTTTTGTATATTTTAACACCAACCCATTTTAGGCCCATTCAGAAATGCCAAAACTAACCCTAGAGCAATAGGCATAAAATTTCATACACATGGTGTAATTTTTTGAAAAATAAATCCCTACCCACATCAGCACAACACAATGACTCACATTAGATCGATTGCACAGTTCACCTTGTGCTGGTATGCATAACAGTGCAGTTTGTAGCGGGTCAGAAACATTTGGTAGATATCATCAATCAGCTGATAGGGATAAATAGATCAGACATACTTTATGTACATGTAATCTTATGAAAACTGTGAAATAGATCAGACATACTTTATGTACATGTAATCTTATGAAAACTGTGAAATGAATCAAATGTTTCAATTTGTCTATAAAATATGCACCTGGCCTAGCTTCTTTGAGCTGCACTGCAGATGTAGCAAAAGAAAAACATTTTCCTTCTTGTTTTACTTCTGACTTTTTGTAGTTGAACACAAAACGAAAGAAATGCACACAACTGTCCAGAGTTCTATAACCTGTAGTGCAGTGATGGGGTAAGTTTCACTTTAGATTTGATAGATTAATTAATAATGCTTCTGTTTATTTCATTTGTACAAGTGTGAACAATTTTGCATCACAAAATTTTAATTATAACCAAAATAGAGGTCTATACTTGTACTTGTCATTTCCTGTGCTGATGCCATAGCCTTGTTTTTCAAACTCGGATGTTATGCTTAGTGAAAATAGAACATAGTGGGGTGTATATATATATGATATATATACGTGTGTGTGTGTGTGTGTGTGTGTGTGTGTGTGTGTGTGTGTGTGTGTGTGAGTGTGTGTGTGTGTCACGGCGCAGTGGAATCAGGCACTCGTCAATTTTTGGGCAGGTTAAGTTATTAGTATCATCCGAAAGCTGATTTATTTGCCTTGCTTCCAATGAAATAAATATCCATCTATCTTGAATAGCACTCAAGATATTTGCGATTGAAGGAAGTGAGGTCACCTAGTTTCAGTGGTGAAATTAGCAAGAAAATGGCTGCCAACGTTTGGTAACTCCAATAGCTAAAGAGGCCTTGAAAACAGGAAAAATGGCATATTTTGTGCCTTTAATATTAATCAATGTTTTTCAGTAAAATTCACATGGAAATGTTTTTATATGGACATAAAAGAGGTTGAGCCCAAAAATAAAAATTATATAAAAATTTCCAAACTTGAGGAAAAAGGCCTGTTTCTCCAATTTCTGTATTTTGACGAGCGCCTCATTTCACCATGCTGCCTCACATATATATGAGGGGGTGAGATGCAAAACCCGCTAAATCGAGATTTTTTGCTTATAAATGCACGTTGTCACTGGCTATTCTGTCCCCGTAGGATTATGCGATTGTGCGCCCGCAGCGCGGCCTAATTTTGGATTATCCGCGTTTTTTCCCTTTTTTTTCCCCACAAAACAGTTAACACCTCGCCATGTGACTAAAGGGACGTAATCACCGTAATAACTCTCATTAAAGTGAAAAGTTGGTTATTTCCCTTGTTAGACGATCTTGGTTATGGGTTGTGATTTTGTTCCTTGAGCATGTTCAATTTTTCAATCTATCAAAAGTTGTTGTTCTCATGTCTGCTGATGTTTCATGTTTGACAGGTGTCCCTGGTTTTAGTAATGACAGTAATGTGCCAGCATCCGAGGTCCAGATGTCCTTTTTTACATTTTTCTTTCCTCTATAGATCTAGATCTAGATCTAGATCTACAGCTGAAAGTTACAGAGATTATTATTTTTGGTTGCATTTTATTTTTTTCCTGATGTGTATTGTTTTCTTTTCCAAACTACTGATACTGATATGTTCTGCTTTCAATTTTTCTGTACATAAAACATGAAAATCATGAAACTTCGCGTTGAAAAAGTGCAAAACATGTCGCGAATGGTGTTACGGCAACTTGCATAATTTTGGCATAATTTTGCTTTTTTGTGTGCATAATTTGGCCTTCTAAATTTGCATAATTCTACGGGGACAGGCTATTAGAGGCACAAAGTGTTTTCGGCAAAACCCAACAATTACTTCATAAAAGCCACACATAAACCTTTTTAGGCATGTTCATACATATAGCAGATTTTTAAAAAGCTGATTTTCTCAAAAGTGCTAAAATGGAAATAGCGGGTTTTTCATCTCAGCCCCTCGTATACATGTATATATACAGTCAAACCTGCCTTAATGGAAACCTGTGTAAGACGGAAACCTGTCTTAACAGAATCTCCCCGCTCCCCCCTTGAAAAATTCCTCTTTAATTTCCTGTACATAACGCAAACCTGTCCAACGTGGAAAGGGAAAGGAAAATCCGCTCGCTTACGAGGGTTTTGCCTGTCTAAGACGGAAAATGCTTTACCTGCTCAGCCCTGACATGAAACAAAACTCGCAATTTGGTTCCGGCGGCTCTATACTTTACACCCTGCTGCCAGGCGAGAAAGGGGAGTATGGGTGCAAAATGGGGGTAGATATTACCACATCTATGTGAGCCTCAAGCGGAGCAGATGGGCAGGGTGATGTTGGTGGGAAATCTTATCAGTGCCTGTAAAAGCTCGAGTGGCGCTCCGGCACGGAAGCTTTCATGGGTAACCAGAGGCCAGAGATATGAAATCTGTTTGACCAATGCTTGCTGTCCTGATCCTACGTCCAGCCGAGAAAAGACTTCCTCGAATTGTTGTTACATGGCAGTAAGGGGTGGCATTGGTTGACTGCTTGTTACACAGATGGGTGGGGCTAAGGGTGGAAGCAAAGAAAATGTTCAAACGTTTCTGTTTTTAACAGGTCAAACAGTGGACCTATGAAATGCAAGCACTGGTCGCGATGGATTTACTTTAGTAAGACTGACGCAAGGCATTATCAGAGAGGATAGCACTTGAGTGAGAGGGGTGAAGGTTTGACCACTGCTTACCGACTGGACAAGCGACCCTTGATCCCATCGGCTGGGCCTTTGAAATCCCCCTCCATCTCTCCCTAAATTCCCCTGGCTAAGACAGAAATTTTTTCTGGCTTCTTTGAGATTCCGTCTTACACAGGTTCGACCGTGTGTGTAATAATATA
>NW_004797319.1:1012005-1026814 GCF_000002075.1 Aplysia californica | reverse complement strand
ACGAATTAGACGGTCAGAATTCTTCAGTCACGGAAGTCAGTCGGAATATAATATACGGTTAGAATTTCTCTTTAAAACAAGACTTTTGTTTGTCAAAATTGTTCTAGATTTTAATAGGACGTAGCCATTCGTTATGTCGATCTATTTTAAGGAAAAAAGCAATTCGAGAAAATTTCGAGTTAGACGGTTAGAATTCTCTGCCGACGATATATATATATATATATATATACATACATACATATATATATAGGTGTGGCATATTTGGGTAAATATCAAGGTCATCAGCCCATTTGGCTCAGTCTAATCGGAGGTGGGCATAAAATTTGGGCATCTCTCTTCTAACAAACCATGTTTACGGAGGTGTTTGACCCAAACCACACCTCATCATAATATACCATTTCAGGAGCTGCAAATGGCAGAAAAGCTTACCTTGTCACGGACGCAGATCTGCCAGTTTCCTTTATCTTGTAAAGCTCTGGCAAACTTCATGACTCTGGCATGGTCAAAGCTGTTGGCAATGCCAAGATGGTGACAGTCTCTGGCAAAGTAGTCCCACTTGTCCACATCAATGCCATTCCTCTTGTTTGCTACTACCTGACAAAGTAATGAAAAGAGACCAGAGCAAGCCTGAGACGATCTAGAGTAGGCGCTAAAATAGAAACTAAACATGTAACAAACATCCTCATTATAATATAGATTCTAGCAGATGTCAAAATCTACTCTGTATGCACATCTGCACAAAATAACTAGACACGCATGAGAGCTTTAACGGCCGGTATTGCACAGATTACTTGAACATGAACACATATGGATGGAACACGTAAAAAATAACTCGGTCATTAAATCATTATCATCCCATTAAAAATCTCATAATGCACCAAAGTAAGCAAAATTAGACGAGGGAAATCAAATAAAATTGATTAGTGAAAGCCAAAATAAACAAAACCCTACCCACAAAAAGGTCTTGATTGCTACATGTATTTCCAGCACTTGGGAAAACAATTTGGACTTCCTGAAAACAGCCAAATATTTGGTTTGCCTTGGTCAACAATTTTTGTCCACTAGCATATTTGGGTTTCTCTCTCAACCCCCCCTTCTCTGAAGCAATGTTTTGTTGCTTAGAGAAACAAAAATACAACCATAGCACACTCTCAACAGGCCACAATGGATCGATGGATAGGGAATAAGTTCACGCGCAATCCCACTCAGCTCACCTCGTACAGGAAACCTTTTTCTTTTGGCCTTCCCTCCATTTGCCATTCCTGAAAGGATAAAATAGTAAACCAACACACACAAAAAAAATAAAAAACAAAAGATCACCAAAAATTTGCGAAAAGTTTACTTTCAAATTAATGAATGAATGGTTTATGGTGGTGAATGAAAGGGCAGCTTGGAGGCGCGCTGACAAAATGAGTTACTTCTCGCAATTCATGAATAGAGACATTGGCAGAAAATAGACATGGCTAAAATTTGTAAATTTTCAGTTGATGTTATTTTCCTCATGTTCAACTTGTCTTTCATCATTTTGTTTAAATTGTACAAATTCCACCTGTTAGTACGATGTATCTGATCTATTTTCAAAGGGCTAAAATCCGAAAAGTAACTCATTTTGTCAGCACGTCTCACCAATGTAACCAATGGCAGCCCATTTGTTTAACTTCCTGTGCAATGAGCAGTTTCCTGGTATTCACATTCTATTGTGCTTACAGGAAATAAAAGTAAATCCTGACTGATGATGCAGGCTCTGACATACTTTCCTACCAAAAATGAAAACAAGGCAACAATTCTATTGTCAGGGATCAACTTTTATCATAGCCAAGCCTACCATTGTAGAAATTGCGGAACAGAATCACGTGGCGAGCCATGCAGGAATTAGCCACATTGACCTCTATCATTGCAATTTTTGCTTGGGGTTTTGCTGACTTAAACAGACAAGTCCATGCTTTGATGCAAATATGAAACAGTAAAATGAGAAAAATCAAAATGAAAAAGGGTTAGGCTCTCGGACTCGCAACCGTAAGGTCGTGGGTTCGAATCCTGTCAGGGGCCTGACGTTGTGTCCTTGGGAAAGGCACTTTGCACAAAGTTTCCTCACTTCACCCAGGTGGAAATGGGTACCCGGCTATAGACAGTGAACGATCTTGTCAGCTTGATAGTGTTTGAGCGCGTGAAATTCGCAGCTTGCATTGTATGCTTCCGCGGAAGCCGAAAATGTTTCCGAGTGTTCTCAGAGGGTCTGCTGGGGTAATAATAGTTGTAAAGCGCATAGAGCATGCTCTTGAGCTTGGATATGCCCTATATAAATGCAGTTATTATTATTATTATTATTATTATAAAGAGGTCTAACAAGCGCTCAAGAAACTCCTGCTGAGACCTGTACAAAACAACGGAACACTGCTATTTTATGAAAAAAAGAATGATCAGAAATTACTTGAATTCAGTTTCACATTTAGCAAAAATAACATTGACCGATCTCAAACAAAACTTTAAGTTTAAAGGCATGAGCATGTAAAAAAAATAAAAAATCTTAATATGAATGGAATCAACTGGGTTTCCTGTTCATAACATGATGGTTCAGACTGACGGTCAGGCACATTAATATGATTTCATCCTTTCTTAGCAAAGGTAAAAAAAAAGAATGCATATAGATCTATATCAAATTTTCAAAGACCATTTTTCTTTTACTTCTGAATGAACAATTCTGGCCCAAATGCGTTCAGATTTGGTACATACTTTTTTTCAAATCAACATTAAAAATATTGTAGAGGTGTGGCTTCTGCCAGTCAATAAGGCTGGAAGCAAAGTCAGCGCATCACTATGCCTATATCCAGTACGTAAGCAAATTGATGTGTGATAAACATAGGCAAAGAGTTCATTGGCAATGCCCCTCTCTGGCCCACAATGGGAACACGTGCACTCTTGTGTCTCTTTCTTCTGTTTTGCTATCTTAAAATGGGGTAAGACTTGATTTTTTTGAGTTAATTGAGGGTTTCTTGTGAAGATTTAGATGACATACTCCTTGAAATTCTTGTCGGTTTAGAAATGAGAGCATTTCGACGAAGCAATTATTTTTCTTACAAAGACAAAGAAAACAACAACAACAAAAATTGGGATTCTTATTTACTTTCAGTTTACTGCTGTTTTCAGATTGACTATGTTTGGTTTCAGAGGACTCCACTGTAATATATAAGGTTTAAAAGAATATAAGAAGTTTGGAGGTGAGACTTCCATTGCTCCAAATGTTGTTGTTGTTGTTGTTGTTATAGATCCAGCAACAGCTGGGCTCTCGCCCTTCTGTCCAATGCCATGTAGTGATAAGTGCAGGTTTGCTGCAGTTGCTGTAAAGTTCCATAGAGTGTGTTGTCAATGTTAGGTCTCGGAGGGAGAAGGGCAGCTCTGATGTCATTTAGGGCTGTGCAGTGGAACAGGTGATGATCCACAGTCTGTACGGAGATGGTACAGTGCTGTTTCAATTGCTATCATTTCTGCATCGTAGTTGCTGCATTTCTCTCCACAGGCTGCAGAGATCTCATTGGAAATTCCATCTGGGTATTGTATTAGTATTCCATATCCGGCTTTGGTTGTGCCTTTGAATGCTGAGCCGTCCGTATAGACATGTATCCAGTCATCTGAATAGCTGTCGATTGTTTGACGTGATGCAAGCATCAGCGTCACTGGGTCTAACGATTTTGTGCTCTTGTCTTTGAGAGATGTTGTAATGATTGGCTTTTTTAAAGAAAGGTGGGGAGGGATGTTTTGGTTGACTCTTTGGGTTTCTTTTCTGTTTTGTGGTAGATGGTGGCTCTCCATTAGTTCTGTGATGTGATGCATGATTGACTTTTGTTGAATTCGTTTCTTTGGTTTCCATGTTTCTACTAATTTCCTGTTTGGGTGGTTGGGGCACATTCTTTTTGTTCTTTCGTGTAGCTCCAAAACTGCTTTATCTCTGCGGATTCCCAGGGGTTCAACATTTGCAAGGATTTCGCACGCGACGGTAGGTGTGGATCTCATTCCACTATTTATAAAACGAAGGGCATTGTTTTGGACCTTGTCAAGGGTGTTGCAAGTAGTTGTACTGCACATAGTGAGTAGGCTATTGCTATATTCCAGGGAAGATCGGACATAACCAAGGTATAGAGCTCTAAGAGTTTGTTTGTCTGATCCCCATGAACTGCTTGCGAGTTTCTTTAAAAGTTGGAGTCTTTTCTTTGCCTTGTTCCTTATGTTCTCCACTTGGCTTTTCATGGTTAGCTTATGGTCAAGTTTGACTCCTAGGCAAGTTGGATGTTCTTCTTTGGGGAGACTTTCATTTCCTATCTTTAGTTTGAGATTTTCTTTGGCTGCTTTATGGCTCTTCGAGAAGATGGTGTATACTGTTTTCGTGCAGTTTATTTTAAGTTTCCATTTCTGACAATAATTGTGGAACCTCTTGAGGTCTTCATTTAATTTCCCTGCTCCTACTATCGTGCAGTGATGTGACTGCCAGAGAGCAAGATCATCGGCATAAAAAGTCTTTTCTGATTTCAGCACGTTCGTTACATCATTAAAGAAGATCAGGAACAAAGTGCAACTCAGACAGGAACCTTGAGGTAGGCCTTCTTCGAGGACTTCTCTTGATGAGTGGGCATTGTTTACCTTGGTTTCAATGTTTCGATCCGACAGGAAGAACTTGATCCATTTGTAAAGTTTGCCATGTATCCCGAGGTCCAAATAAGAGCTTGAGTTTTTAGCTGCAATCTAGCCTTGTGGACTAATGAGCAATGGAAGCAAATCCTAAAAAGATCCAACTTACCCCTTCAATTCCTGCAGGTGGTCCAACAATTTGCTCTTTGATGAACTTGATATCCTGAGCATCCAAACCATATTTTTTCAGAACTCCATCATCTTTCATTAACTTATTTTTTTCAATCAGATAGTCAAACATCAAAGCTGACGCATCCTCGTGCTGAAAGGAAAAATAAAGGAAGAAGCTGACTTGTAAAGACAATTCTACTGTCTTACTAATTTTAGCTATTAAGTTGTTAGGCAAGGTGTCCTCTGAAAATGTATACCATGAATTAAAAGAAAAATAATAATACATTACAGTGAAACTCACTTATAAATAACAAGGTTGTCTTGTCCGACTTTCAGGTTTGTTATCCACTGTTTGTTATGAGAAAGGCGTGACAAAAGTGAGCATTTTTCATAGGTAACAAAAAGGGACATCTGTTCTGAAATGTCATGGTGCTAGTACGAAGGGAAAGAACTACTGGCATCCCAAAGAACTTGTTTATGTGAACGGTTGCTTCCTTTGACACAGCCCCAAAACAAAAGTCAGCCTTGCACAAAATTCACTTTTTGCTTTTTCATGTGAACCACACCAGAACTAAATAAATGCTTCAATTTAATAATATAAGTACAAGGGTTCATTTTATCTTCTATTATACGTTTCTTAGTCTATAGTTGCTATTATCATCTCCTTTGTTACTTGATTTTCAAAAAAGTTGACAGAAAGCTTGGATGGAGTCTCGTGATGTAATGGTTAGGTACTTGGCTGTCGCACGCAGGAGACCCGAGTTCAACTCCCAAGTGGGGAGAATTTTTATACAGCATCTTGGTCTTTCTGTTGGAATGTTGTATCCCTCTCAAGCCAGGTTGACCCTGACAGGCAGTGTTGAAGCTTGCCTCCTAAATGATCTAAAAAAGTGTCGATGAGGCCGTAAAAATACTTACATTAGAAAAAAAAGACACAGCTTGGTACATTGCCATATACACCCCAAAAATCTGCACCCCTTACCCATAATCAATTTCATACATACAGAGCAAGTTAGTTCAAAACTAGAGGCATTCTCCTTTCTTTGATGCCATACCTAAAGTGCTCTAAACTAGCTAACATTGAAAATTGAAGTGGTGCCGCAAAATACACTGGACTGTGTTAAAACTCACAGTGTGTAAAAGGATCGATTTATTCAAATGTACACCTGTGTCATATGATGTATTGTTTACCGAACAAATTGCATTGCAGTGTATGTCCTAGCATTTGGTTTTTCAGACCATCCTGCAACTCATAATGTAGATCTAAGTCGAGCCTATGACTCTTCACTCTTCGGTAACCAGGGACAAAAAATGACAGTAATATTTCTGCATTCCTACAACACTTATGCCACCTTACCCCCTCTGACACATGCACAAACTAACACACAGTCACACATATGCAAGCCATCTGTCTAACCTCCCTCAACCCCAGCACACCCTACAAGACCCATGTCCTGCTTGTGTCAACAACACATGTGTTGGTGTGAAAAATGGCCTCCAATTGGTCGCACAAGGTGGATGTATCTCTGTTGGGTCAATTGTAGAGTGTATTGTGTGATGCGCAATACATCAGGAAGCTTTAAGTGAGTAATGATCTATGGTGAAGGACAAGCTACGGTCCCCTGGAAGTGGGCAGAACTGATACAGTGGAAACCTGATAAAACAGGGATGGTGAGACAAGAGAAAAAGTCCTGTTATATCAGATCCCTGTTAAATCAGAAATGCAAGGGAAGTAAGCATCTGTGGACAAATCAAGCTGTATTTATTCATGGGTAGAAAACATGAGTTTTTAAAATTAGGTTTCTCCATCTGCTGGAGAGCAGTATCCCTCTCAGACCAAGCTGACCTTGACATGTTAATTCATAGCATGAGCACGGCTTGGTTTTACTTTGCGAGTCGAAATGGTTGAAGTATCTCAAAATATATAATTTGCCTTTATAAAATCAAAAATTCTGTTGGGATCAATGATGGAGAACAAACTCTTTAGATTCGTACATTTAAGATACTTCCGTCAGGTCTCTCCAAAGTCTGGACATTCTATCAGGATGTGTCTGGTCGTGAAGTCAGTATCCCATCTAATAAAATATTGTTTTTCTTCTCCCTGCAGGAGGTATCTATGCGTCTGGGAGGTGTTTCCAATGTGCAGTCTGGTTCAAATGACTTTGTCTCTTCTGGAGAGACCTGAAGGTTTTCTAGGTCAAAATTTGGGAATAATATTGTGAAGTTTATTATTTACTCGCTCACTGCATTTTTTCCTCCCACAGACTAGACAAAAAGTTCACAGATGGCTCTCAATCAGACTCAGCTGTAGGCGCCGCTGCTCTATCCACAAACAACACTCAGGTTCCATCCTGCGGCCTCCAATTTTTCTGGGAAAGCCACTGCCATTGATATAGCATTGGAAAATCATTCTTTCTCATTATGTCCAATTCTTTGTCTTGTCTCGCTTCACTCACTAATTTCACGCTCTTTAAACATGTCCCCGTGGTTTTATGCACCCCACATAATTTAGCAAAATTTCACCATTTTTTGCATAATTTCTGATTATTTTTCTTTACCATTCTTTGCTAAAATTAACAGAATCGCATAATTTCACATTTGTGGGCCTTGTTTGCATAATTTCAAAATTTTTCTTGCATAAAACGACGGGGACAGATAAACTAAACCCTAAAATAATTAGACTACAGTTGAGGATTCATTCCATTGAACAAGGAAAGCATATCGTGTTTGCATGGGTACCTAGCCATGTAGGCATCTGAGAAAATGAGTAGATCAATCTTTTGGCAAGGCAAGAGGAATCCTTGTACCTCCTGATGGAATAAATGGAGAACACCCTCCGATAGACAGACTTTAAAAAATAAGGTCAAAAGCTACACAACTAAACTTATAATCAACACAATGTCCATTAAGAGTTAACCAGAGCTTAGTGTCGGTACCTGATACAGTCTCACAAAGATGCTATTGAGGCCGACATTTCTATCTCTGCTTAGTCAACTACGTGGTTAGAAGAAACCAGCAGTCCCAGCTTCGTGCACTGTTGGGTACATTAGACTACAAATCGTCAAAGATATGAAATACAATGTATTAAAGTTGTAAAAGTTAATTACTTATGTTCTCCTGCAAGACTGAGGAAATTTTTTTACATGGTCTCATTCCTTTGACTCTTTCATTCTAATTTTCAGAGCTTAATGGCCATTTGTGATAGAACAACAGGAAGAAAATGTATGAGCTTTTACTTAAAGCACTGACTTACCTTCCATTCACGCCCTGTTGCAGCTGGCATAAATTTCTGGTCAAACAGATGGGAGAATGGTCCATGACCTAAACAAGGGGACAAAAAACTAATATAAAAGCATTTGTAGTTGAAGATTAAAAAGAACCTAGGCTTCATCAGTCCCAGGCCATCCAGCCCGCACGACTGGCCTCGGCATTGGAGGCCTACCACGTCCCCGGAGGGTCAATGCGAAAAGCGGCGATAGACTAGTGCGTTGGTGCGGGTGATGGAGCATTATCGCACTGTACTCACTAGACTGGCCTACAACGAACCTTACTAATATGCAATGCATATTTGTTGTTGCAGCTTTTTTGTGAGAGTTTATCGGCTCTTATAACAAAAGAACATCTCACCAGTGACAGAGTATCAATTCGTAAACATGAAAATGAATTACGTTTGCATTTTACCACAAAAAAAGACCGTGGCACACTAGTGGGATAATTTTTGTTCTTCACTTGCAACATCGTTCTCATTCTACATGTTTCAACAAATATGAAAGAAAATTAATTTTGACACACACACACACACACACACACACACATATATATATATATATATATATATATATATATATATATATATATATATATATATATATATATATATACCATATATAATATATATAGATCTATCAACAATCTTGATCGTTACTTTGCTATTTTTTTCTTCGCCTGTCTTTCATTTGCTTAGCAAATCTTTTCATGAAGATATCAGCCAGCCGCATCAGCTTATGATAACGATCAAGATGGAATATCGCTGGAAAGTCCCACAAAATCGCCACTAATCAGTTTCTGCAGTTTTTCAGTGGTTTCCATTTTTTAAAAACTCCTACTCAACAAGTAGTAGTAGTAGTAGTGCAGGCCAACGATGTCTCTCTGGAAGGTTACACACGAAGTGCAAAATTTCATCTAGGTTAACTGACTCTAGCATGTGACAACATCTCTAGTGAAGCCAGGATGCCTGATTTTGGGCTTCAGTTTGTGAAGCTTCAAATGAAACCTCTTTCACATGGTCATGGGTATGGTGAACAAAAGTAGAATACATGGAAAATGCAAAAACAGGGTCATCTCGAGTTCTGCTGAGCAAGACAAATGTATTATAATATGATCTTTACTCTTTGCAACATTACCAATGTCTGTCAGCGTCATATCCATTGTTTGATAAAAATGAATCGAACTTGAAGACATCTCTTTCTTTAAATATATCATCAATATCAGCAGCTCTAGAAGAAGCTGAACTTGTTGTAGTTGCTCTCTTTTTTGGAGCTGGTGTGCCACAACATGATGGTAGTTCTTCTGGAAATTTTGTTGGAGACTCTGTGGGCACCATAAATCTTCCAGCCCGTGTCAAAGGTACATCAGGTTTGAAGTCCAGAGAGCAAACTCCCATATTATAATCCGTGACATCTTCTATGATTTATTTATTTGGAACACTTTTGATTCTCTGTGCTTTTTTTCCGAATCTTTTGGAAATCTATATATTGTTATTTTGCATCTTCCTTTTGGCTGGCATAACCACTTCTACTACCCCATCCCCTACACTTTCTTCACATGTTCAAATGTTGCTCACACGGTTCATTGCGCTGAAACTGAGACGTCAGCTGAAAACTTTTTCACAGTAACAGTAGATTCTAGTAACAATAACATTCAAGATGAAAGAAAACTAGAATCTGGGCAGAACACTAAGACACATAACATAAGCACAAATTTAATCCTTAGAATTGAGTGTAGTGAAAATACATCCAAACGAAAAAAAACGTGTGCATCCAAGAGGACTGAATGAAACAATGAAAAGGCTAGGAGATTAGACAGACTAGACGGCTACACACTACACACATTACTATTACACTATTGGCACGCAGAAACGTAATGCAAAAATGTTCCATCACCTGTATACATATTAGTATTAGAACATCTGCCTATCGCCGCTTTTCGCATTGATCCTCGATAAGATAAGGACCGGTCTCGAGGCGAGCTTATCAAGATAAGGTTGTCCACCCCGGCCCTCAATGCCGAAGCCAGTCATGCGGGCTGGGTGGCCTGAACTGAGAAGGCCTAGAAAAGAACCAATTCATTATATTAAGAGATCAAGGTATCCTTAAATGTAGGCAGGTTCCTTTCTGCTATTATCAGGCAATCATAGCTCATCCAGGGAAAAAAAGGTTCCCATAGCGGCTGTAAAGACCTTGTAAAGAGTCAAACCATTTTCTAGTTTTCATGGTGTGATAGAGAAACGATGCTATAACTGGTATAAAAGCCTCATTTGTTTAAATCTATGCTGCCCCCCGCCCCCACCCCGTCAACAGAAGCTAGTACAGTCAAAATTGTCTAAGACAGCCATCCATTGTCGATGAGAAAGTTGGTTGATTTAGATAGGTGGCCGTCTTACACAGTATAATTATAACATAAAAAAAAGAAAATGCAAGGAGGTAAATGGGAAGAGGCCATTTGTAAAAGTGGCAGTCTAAACAGGCAGCCGTCAGAGCAGGTTCAACCATGTACTTGGTTTCCTCCAGAGCAAAGTGAGGATAAATTCAGCTATCGACTATTGTGCCCCTGTCTACATGCCTCTTGCCAAACTCTCCAATCTGCAGATACTGGAAAGAAAGCAGAATGAAGCAGTGAGAATCATCACGGGCTGCTCAAAGGATACTCATATGGACAGCCTCCTCATTGAAGCAGACATTCTACAGTGGGTGTCGCATTCAACGAGGTTGCCGGGACCAGCTTGTTTGTCCTCGTTGGATCCGACCTCTCGTTGAACGTGACTAAGGCTAAAATAAAGAAAGGAGACAAAATATTATATTATAGGATGTACCAATACCAGTCATTAAAACAGTTGTTCCCCCCAGATGACGAAAATCTCAAACAGCATCAGTGTGCGCGTGTTTGAGCTGTGTTCTGACCGTCATTTCTGCATTAAAATTTTTTCTAAATTCCGGAACACTTCATGTGTGGAAACATACCCTCTCACATCTAGGCCTAGATATCCATATAAAGTAGGGAGCTTGGATTTTCTGATCAGGGGAAGAAAAGAAAATTGAAAAAAAAATGAAGCAGGGTTGGGTTGATTTAAATCAGTTGATTTTTTTGATTTAAATCAACTTGATTTTTAAAATAAAAATCAGTGATTTAAATCACTTAAAAAATTTTTTATTTTTATTCAGTTTTTACACATTTCAACATTCAGAATTCCTTTCCTTGGTTTCATAAAACAGATATAAGGTTTAGTAGACTAATATATTCATGCTTAAAAGTCTGCTTTCCCCCCTTTCACTGTAAAATAATACAGTATTCAATTTACTTTTTTTTCCATAATTGAAATCAGAGCTGGGTTGATTTAAATCAGTTGATTTTTAAAAATTTTCATCAACTTGATTTAAAAAATAAAAATCAGTGATTTAAATCACTTTTCAAAAAAAATGTATTCAGTTTTTACATATTTAAACATTCAGAATTCCTTTCCTTGGTTTTATTAAACAATAATATAAGGTTTAGTAGACTAATATAATCATGCTTAAAAGTCTGCTTTCCCCCCTGTCACTGTAAAATAATACAGTTCTCAATTTACTTTTTTTTCATAATTGAAAAACAGGGTCGGGTCGATTTAAATCAGTTTAAAATAAAACTCAGTGATTTAAATCACTTTTAAAAATGTATTCTGTTTTTACATCTTTAAACATTCAGAATTCCTTTCCTTGGTTTTATAAAACAGATATAAGGTTTATTAGACTAAAATAATCATGCTTAAAAGTCTGCTTTCCCCCTTGTCACTGTAAGTAGTAAAATAATACTGTATTCAATTTACTTTTTTTTCATAATTGAAATTAGCATTTTCTTTTTCTTTATAGACAAACACAAGCGCGCACACACACACACACTGTAATAAAATGCAAGTTTATCTCTATGCACCCCCCCCCCCCCTTCCTTTTAGACTGACATTTTCTTCATTTTTTGTCTGTAGCCATAATTCACAGCATAGCAGATTAAGGCTTTCTAAAATTGCAGTTGCTTAAATTAATCATTAGTTAAAATAAAGACAATGTATTTTGCACTAAAACAACTTACTTTTAGCCACCAAAAATCCCAAACTGTGTCGACATTTAAAAAAAAAAAATCCGATTTAAATCCAAAAAATCTGATTTAAATTTAAAAAATTGATTTTTTAAATTTTTATTTTAAAATTTTAAAAAAATCACCAACCCTGAAATGAAGGTCTCGATCTAGATTTGGATATCTACCCATCCAGAGTTCATCCAGTTTCACACAGCCCGCATCGCGTTCCCACCCACCCCCTCCCATCCCTACCGTAGGCTAACCCTCGCTCATCCTCTTGGCTTTGGGGCCCATATTTATTAGCAAGCACACTAGGTCTAGCAATACAATGTGTTAGGAATCGAGGATGGGCCTTGTGCTTCGCGTGAGATGGAGAGAAAGGAGAAAAATTCTTCGATTTTGGGGACGCTAATTGCCTTTATTTGGTTATTGCGACCTCGTTGAAAGCGACTTCGGTTTGTTTGCAACCTCCATGGAGCTGACGTACATTTACAAAGAAATATAGAGGAAAAACTGGGGATTAAGGATTGCCTCGTTGGAGCCGACTTCTCATTGATTGTGACCTCGTTGAATGCGGCACCCACTGTACCACTAAGCTGATGCCTTCTTCGCTATTTCACTCAAAAAGTCCATGCGTCTCCCCGGAAACAAATCAACACAGAGCCTCCACAACAAAATCAGTGTCTACGCGGACAAGCAAGTCAAGCTGGAGAAAGCATGCCCAAAACCTCGTAGCTGAAACTGAACTGGGTACGTACCCACACGAGGAGCTGGTTGTTTTACCTCCCACACAACCGTGAAAGGCTGCATCATACAACGGAACGTGACCTTTAGAACTGCTCTTGTCGTCGACTGCAGGCGAGCTGATGAACCAGACGCCAGGAAAGCAGCAGCAGAGGCTACCATTCGATCGCTCCCCCTGCCCAATGTCGAAGTCTGGACTGACGGTTCAGCTAAAAACGGTACCGAGTATGGAGGCTCCGGTGATACCAAACTTGACCACTGTGTACCCGGGGGACGGCATTGTTATTTTATAGCTCTCGACACAGCCCTGGGCATGCTTGAAACACTACAGACAGCAGGCAGTCTTTTGAACAGTGTACGCACTTGTATACACTGATTCCAGGTCAGCAGTCATGCACCTCAAGGTCTGCAGCGTCTGCACACCCTTTGTCAATGCTCCGAATGTTCCTTCCACTTATTGGATTCCGGGCCATGCTGGACTAGCTGGGAATGAGGAAGTTGACAGCATCGCTGAAGAAGCAGCAGCGCTTACCCAGACCGACACACCGATCGATTTCTCAACAGCTAAAGCCGTCATCCGCCGGTCGACCCGCGCAAAGTGGAAAAGAGAGGGGAAACCCAAACTGCTCGCCCAGCCGCCATCATACCAGCTTGAGGCCTCGCTCAGACGACAGGACCGCGGCTTCTCTCCCAAATGAGAACTGGTGGAAAATCCCTCCAGCTGAAATCATATTTACACAAAATTGCGCCCGCGGACTACCCAGATTCGTCTTGTCAAGCTTGCAGGGAGGAGGACCAGACTCTGGACCACTTGTTCCTGAAATGTACCGCCAACTATCGTGCCAGACCACGTTTGCTCGGACATTTCAGTGACTCAAGTTCAGCACTCTTCAAGGACCCCTGAGCAAGTGTTGAATTTCTGCATGCTGTCGGCATCGATGACTGCTTATGACGCCACAGTGCCAGAAGAGAGAGAGAGAGACTTTAAAAAATAGTAGATGTGCTGAGCAAGAATGAAGTGCATACCCCCCCCCCCCAAAAAAAAATATTTTTAAAAAAATCCAACCAACCCCAAAAAAACCAAACCAACACACACCCGCTTCCCACAACAATAAATAATAAGAACAACAAAGCAAACACTACGAAATGGTATGGTGTAAACAAAAAGCAAAAGAGCTGCGAGGCCTTAACAAAGAAAATAAGTATAATAATAACTAAACACAAGGGCTACATCCTGAACAAATTTTACAAAAACAAAAAAACATACGTAAAAGAAATGAATTGAATTTACTTGCCTAAATCATGACACAGGCCAGCAATCTCCACGCACAGAATGTCTTTATCTCTGATGGCGTCGACCAGCTTAGGTTGGTTGTCTTTGATGCTCCGCAAAAGCTGACCAGCAAGATAGCAGACACTGTAAACAAATACAAAAACTATAACCTCCTTTCTACAACTATTTTGTCTAAATCCAGGCATGAAAATGCTCATTGCATATCGAGCACACAATAGTCTCCTTCATTCTCACATGTAGCCCCCCCCAAAATAAATCAAGGAGAAAAAAATTCAGCAACATTTGCTCAAATTAACACTAAAGTGTGTAATTTTTAGGGAGTGCTTATTTAGGCCACATATGGCCTAAATAAGGTAAGGGAGGGGGTTTTTAGCTTATTTGGGCCTCAGTGTGACCTAAATAAGGTAAGGGAGGGGGGTTTAGCTTATTTAGGCCACACATGCTCAAATTACCGGGGGACACCCTTTTCAGGCAACTGAGTTCGTTCCACTTTCATAATGGTGCACCCTTCTCATTTAGTACAGTTTTGTCTCAGTGTACAACTTATATATATATATGATACGCAAAATTTTGCTCAGCCCCAAAGGTTTGAATGAGGGCCAGATTTTTCCTTCATGGAGGGGGCAAAATCTAGGCTACCATTTTGGC
>NW_004797319.1:1008307-1011905 GCF_000002075.1 Aplysia californica | reverse complement strand
CTTCTGCTTAAGATAAATAAATACATAAATAAATTAAATTACACTTTATTGATCCCCTTGCGGAAATGTTGATTACAATAGCAAACGTGCATGTATACATATATATTTGTGGTGAAATTGTATATGTTTAACGCCCCTATCAATACTATTAGGTTATTTAAGAGGCGGGGCCTCCGAGTTTAACGTCCATCTCTGAAAGGACCGAGCCTGATGGGAAATTCACGTAAAGCGTCTTTCCCAAGGACACAACGTCGGACCTTGCTGACGCTCGATCCCCCGAACCCACAATTAACTCACGATTACGAATTCGGTTGCCTAACCACTAGGCTTCCGACGCCACTAAATACATATATTATTTAAACACACAAAATGCAAACAAAGTGTATAAGATAAACAGAAGTACACTACTGCAGAATAATTTTACAAACAGGTGCTCGTCAAAATAATGAAATCGAAAAAGCGGTAATTTTTTGGCCTGCTGGGCACCTTTTGTTACATTTTTACCCTCACGCATCGTATGTCTAGTTGTGGGTTTTATGGACAACGTTAACAAAAGGTATACATAATTCTAAGGGAGTGCTTATTTAGGCCACATATGGCCTAAATAAGGTAAGGGAGGGGGGTTTAGCTTATTTGGGCCACAGTGGACTGTGGCCTAAATAAGGTAAGGGAGGGGGGTTTAGCTTATTTAGGCCACACATGCTCAAACTACCCTTTTCGGGCAACTGAGTTCGTTCCACTTTCATAATGGAGCACCTTTCTCATTTAGTACGGTTTTGTCTCAGTGTACAACTTATAAATCATAATCATACTGAATATTGTAAGAACAAAGCACAATACGCAAAATTTTGCTCAATCCCAATGGTTTGAATGAGGGCCAGATTTTTCCTTCATGGAGGGGCAAAAGCTAGGCTACCATTTTGGCACTCTTTGGTTAAGTGAAAAGGTCAAATCCTCCGAATGGACTTCCGGGTTAAATTTGGGGTATAAAAAGTGTGTACACTACGTGGCTGAGTCAAAGTTACACTATCTTAGCCTGAGTGACACTCTCTCGTACTGTCTCGTAGTAGTACATATGTACTCCTCCAAATCACCGGCCGTGAGAGGAGGAAGATATACCTCCAATGGGTCCCGGTGACTTTCTCTGAAGAACACATCAAGCAAGTCGTCAGGACCTTCGCCAAACCCAACTCCCAAATAGACTTCCTCCCTAGACGGTACGGTTCGGACGACCGTCACACCATCCTAGCGGAGGCCGACCCCGACGACGTTCCGCACTATGTGAGGATCTCGGGCTGCGGGCCGGACCCGCTCAATATAATGGTCACCCTCCCCGGACGCCGCATAGCCTGCCTACACTGCGCCCGAGTGGATCATTATTCCAATAAATGTCCGGCCCGCAGAACCGACAACGACGACACTCCCGCCACCAAGACTGCCCCCACCACCACGGAACCCGCGACCTATGCTGACCGACTAAAAGGACGACGCCCCACCACCACCTTACCGCCACAAGCAACGACAGCCGACACCCCTGCCATCACTGTGACCACCGACACCACCAACGCTCCAATCACCGATACCCCGACACCAGCAAGCAAACCCACCGTCAGCCTGACTGCCTCTGCCACCCCAAACACCGCCTCCATCGACCAACACAAATCTCCCGTCAAGACCCCCAAAAAGACCCAGCCCCCTACAAAGACGCAGACAAGGACCCTCCCCCCACCTTCTATAACACCCCTTCCCCCCCTTGAGGAAAGTATGACCAAATTGTCCCAAATCCCGAACTGGGCCGAGGAGGCAGAAAATAACCCCATATATGACAGTGACAGTGAAAGCGACAGTAGTGGAAGACGACTGACGATAGACACCGACCCTGAACAGGACAGACTAACGAAACCCAAAAAATCAAACCCCCCCCTAAAAAGACAAAATTCTCTCGACACAGTTACCCAAAATCTTAACGACCACAGAACAGAAAAGAAGAAAAAGACAGACAAACTTTCCACCCGACGGACAAACCCCTCTCCCAGACGACACTGACAATGACAATTCAACGACAAACTGTTCAACTTATCCTATTATTCCCTCTTTTTTCTTATAGAACACAGGATGGCAGGAGTGAGAGTGCTTTCCTTGAACACAAGAGGGATGCGTGGTAAGTTGCCCCAACTGAAAAACCTCATACACACACACAAACCAGACTTTCTCCTTTTACAAGAAACAAACATCCGCGACAGATACACCACACAAAAACTAACACACGAGCTGGGCCTAGCAACGGGGGTGTTCGGCCTGGGCCCCTACTGTCGCGGAACAGCTATCCTCCAAACTTCCGACAAATACACAATTACAGAACACACAGCGGACAACACAACAGGCCGATACACAATAGCCACCATCACAAACAACACAGATAGATCTACATACACACTTGCCAACATATACGCGCCATCACAAGCAACACAGATAGATCTACATACACACTTGCCAACATATACGCGCCAGCACAAGCAACACAGATAGATCTACATACACACTTGCCAACATATACGCGCCAGCACAAGCAACACAGATAGATCTACATACACACTTGCCAACATATACGCGCCAGCACAAGCAACACAGATAGATCTACATACACACTTGCCAACATATACGCGCCAGCACAAGCACGCACACGACCCACGTTTTACGACACACTAGCCGCAACACTAGCCTCAACAAAACACAAACTTATATTGGGGGGGGGGGGGGGGATTTCAACATAACACTAGAAGAGAGGGATATAGTGGGTACAGACATAGGAAAAATCAGACTGGGCAGAAGAGAACTACAGAACATCATAGACACACACAGATTGAAGGACAGCTACAGGGAGGTACACAAGAACAATGCAACAAACCCGACATACCGACACACATTCTATAACAGAGCGGCCAGAATAGATAGAATCTACACAGACCAAACACTCAAAGTCACACAGTGCACACATATAAACAGCACACTCCATTTCACAGACCACAAAGCAGTTTTAGTGACAATAGGACCCGGAGTACATACAAAAAAAACCCCATCACCTCACTGGAAATTCAACAACAGTTTACTAGAAAATGAAGATTTTGTACAAGCAGCCACAAACACGATAACCCTATACACACAACCACTCCCCTCCAACAACACTCGCGAATCCTGGGACATGATGAAAGACGCAATCAAAACAGTCAGTATCATCATGGCCAAGAGAATCAACACACGCAGACGACACCGAGAACACTCACTAGAACAAACACTAAAAATAGCAGAAGAAGAAGGAACACTACAAGAACCACAGAACTTAGAATTACAAACAGAACTAGAGGAAATTAGACAACACAGATACAGAGGGGCGCAAATACGCACAAGATTCACAGACATACCAGATGAAAAACCCACACAACAGTACCTATCACTAGAACAATCTATACAGAAAAACAGACACATAGAAAAACTCATAGACGCACAAGGCAACACACAAACACACAATAGCTCACGCATTTCAAAATTACTACGCCACACTGTACATCGAAGAGCACACCGACCAGGCGATACAAGA
>NW_004797319.1:1003854-1006736 GCF_000002075.1 Aplysia californica | reverse complement strand
TATTAAATGCAGCACCCCCCTTCAGAAACAAACCATCTACCGTATCCTTTACTCGGTCACGCCGACATCGGAGGGACACAGTAAACGGATCAACAAAATTATCCCCTGCAGAACATGTGAGAAAAATATTCAAGAAACAGAAGAGCATGTCTTCTTCTCATGCCCACACATACCACCCATCAAACAAGCACTTACAAAAATGTTAGCCGCACCGCACAACACACCAGCAGATATATATAAAGCAATTTTTCTCAACATAATACCAACAGAAGACAACGATACACACACAGTCAAACTACACATCCTAGCACTATACAGGGACACGGCATGGCAAACCCGCCTACAGACAACTTTCAGCAACACCCACCACACACCCACCACCATCATGCACATGTACACACACAAACTTACACACTCATTAACCAAACACAACCAGTGGGCAACTTTTGAGCGAATGACGAGCTGAGCTGTGGATGGAGAGACAGTGTGAGTGAAAGAACGGGCGAAAGGGAATGTAAGAGTGCATCCAGAGGCGACGATCAACTAACAACGACACCAACCCTCTGGCCTGGGTCCACAGCTCACGAACGAAAGAAAGGGGTTAAGGCCGGGGGTGGCCAAAACTGTCCAAGGGTCGGAGGGGGCAAAGGGAATGAGTAGGGTAAGGAGAGGAGAGTTTCTGTAGGGAGTGGGCCCGATACCGCGATGTAGGGGGGGGGGGGCGAGACCCGAGAGCTGTTGTCGAGTGTGCGGGACCGGAAGGCCGAAAGGTAGTGGGTATGGGGAGGGAGGGGGGGGGGGTGTGAAAGTCATGCGGACGGGGATGAGCCACGGGAGAGAACACGGGAATTGAATGGAATGAGTGAAAGAGAGGGACGCCTGTGTTTCTATTTTTGTATTGTTACAATAAAGGCTGAGATAAAGCCCAAAGAACAAACAAACACAAACACACACTCCTCACTCTCCATTTACACACTCACCACTACACACAGACACACCCACACATACACATGCATACACACATATCATACACACACACACACACACACACACACACACACACACACACACACACACACACACACACACACACACACACACACAAAATTTTAGGTCTATATAGATCTAGATCTATCTATTTCAATTTTCAAGAGCTAGTCTGGCTAGTCTAGAGATTTTTAGATGAGTGTAAAAACGTGTAAAAGTAAGGTGTCACAACAGAATGAAATCAAAATTAGAACAGCCCATAAACAACCACAAAAATTAACAAATAAGGGCGTGAGTCCACCTGTCCGAAGAAGATTGGCTGTTTTAACACTTAATGTGCGTAATTTTAAAACAAAGTACAGGATATTACAAGTAAATTATGGAATCACACAAATTTAAGGGGCCTGCCAGTGTCAGTACATGTGATCGGTTTTGGTGGAACGTACGCTCTAACATAACACATTTAAATCTATATATTTATACATGTATAATATATATATTTAGAATCTAATGAAGGTAGGAACATCAAATTAAATTACCGGGTACGTTACACTATATACCCCCCCCCCCCTTTTTTTCCCCATTAAAAAAATGATAGAAAAACAACACATCAGAACAATAACAAGAAAGAAAAAAATACACACTAACAAAATAAAATACCACAAAGAGGGAAAAATAAAAGTAACTGTAACGTATTCAACAAATCAACGTGGTGACAACAAGTGAGAAAGAGACGAAGTGAAGCTAGGTGAACTTTCTTTCAAAAGTAAAGAGGTTCGGTTTCTTTCTTTTTTTTAAATTTGACTTTCATCCTCCGATTTGGGGACCAAAAAATGCCAAAAAATCGAGCCACGATTGATTGGTCGCAGCCGCAACAAACGCAGATATCTATGCTAGTTCTACGTGTCGTTATCAATAACCCTCCGTAGATCTAGACTAGACAGCACACGAGTGAACACAACACATTAAGTTTAACTTAAGAGCAGCACCCTTCATAGGCAACGTGTCATATCTGTAGCGAAAAACTGTTTGGAACTGTAGCGTTTCTTTATAAACATTTACTGCGGACATTTTTTGGACCGATTGAACCATATTGTATACGAACAATCTTTGGTAGGCCTATACTATAATTATAGATTTATATAATATCCGAAATTTGCGGAAAGGATGTGATTTCAGAGTGTTCGGAGTTAATAGCAAAGATACTACACCCTACGGTAAGATGCTGCAGCTCCCTCTTTCCCTTTGTTAAAAAAACGTAGCACGCGTAAAATAGGCCACGCCCCCAGCGAGCGTGTGACTGAGCCCCGATGGCTTGGGCCTGGGCTTGTTGGATAGGGCCCATTTTAATCTAGAAACTAGAATCTAGATCTAGATCGATCTAAATATATCTATCTATCTACCAAACTTAAGTATTGATCAACGCATTTCAATAATTTATCTAGATCTAGATCTAAATTATTTTAAAAGAAAAACATTAGATTTTTAAAAAGTCCCACTTCGGTGACGAGTGATAAGATCAGAGGATAAATCTTGTGTACTGGTACCGAGCACCGGGTGCATAGGCTCACGATCTACTAAATCTAGATCTAGGCCTAGACATTGACAATCACATATTATTGATCCTATTGATGAGATAGTATTGATGACCGGATCTTTAGGAGTATGCATTATTAGAAATCAAAAGATAGTGTCAATTAGTATTAACCAGGGAACGCTACAATAGCAGGAGAGAGAGAGAGAGAGAGAGAGAGAGAGAGAGAGAGAGAGAGAGAGAGAGAGAGAGAGAGAGAGAGAGAGAGAGAGAGAGGAGGGGGGGAGGGAGTGAGAGAACTAATAAGCTATTACAGTTAAAACGACAAACATGCACACAGAGAGATAGATGAGTGGGTGAC
>NW_004797319.1:965372-1002710 GCF_000002075.1 Aplysia californica | reverse complement strand
GTTAATAGTGCCCAGCTTTATTTTCCCGAACGTTCGGAGAAATAGTGCCTAGCTTTATTTTCCCGAACGTTCGGAGAAATAGTGCCTAGCTTTATTTTCCCGAACGTTCGGAGAAATAGTGCCGGCCTATTTTATTTCAAACTTGGAGTAACTCTTATTTACTCGCTCTCTCTCTCTCTCTCTCTCTCTCTCTCTCTCTCTCTCTCTCTCTCTCTCTCTCTGTCTCTCTTTTTTTTCTCTCTCTCTTTTTCTCTTTCTCTCTCTCTTTTTCTCTTTTTTTCTCTCTCTTCTTCTTCTCCTCTTTTTTCCCCCCCCCCTTTCCCCGGTGCTTGCGGGGCCCCCCAAACCCCGGGCCCCGGGGCATTGCCCCCCCCCCCCCTGACCCCCCCCCCCCTCTCGACAGGCCTGCTGATGTGATGTCACTTATCACTGTTATTACTGAATCTTGTTATAGATAGATTAGATATCTAGACGGGAATGAAGTTTTCGTACCCTGTAACTAATCAATGGGATCAACGCCCTTAAATAATTGCAAAGTCTGCATAACGGATTTTGAAAAAAGCATGCATGTCTTCCCTAAAACAACAAAACCAAAACAACTCTGAAGAATTTCGGGGATCTTCGGCACTTCGGCTTATTGTGGATGGGTTCTTTTGCATTTTATTCGTTGTTTTGTAATAATATCCGTTTATGTTTTTAAAGTGATGTAATGTACACAATATGGCGCTGCCCTGTGTTTCTAGACTTTCTCTGTGTTCTCGGACGTTTCGATTGCGGTAAGTGTAAATAAATTTAAATATGAGTAGCAGTGTCTGCATATGGAATACACTAGATCTATATTTTGTTAAAAGCTTTTCTTTGAAAAACTTGCATTTTTTATGTTTTCAGAACGGAGGAATCTCTTATGGCCGAGTCCCTGCTGACGAAACTGACATTTCAGACTCGGTGTTCAGTCTACTCATACTCATACAGTGTATGAGTATGGGGGGGGGGGGCAATGCCCCGGGGCCCGGGGGTTTGGGGGGCCCGCAAGCACGGGGAAAAGAGAGAGAAAAAAAAGAGAAAAAGAGAGAGAGAGAAAAGAGAGAGAGAGAGAGAGTTTATGATACACTATGCTGATCATTGATTCCATACATCTAGATCAAGATAGATCTAGATTCTAGATCTATAGAATCTAGATCTAGAGATATATATCTAGATCTAAATCTAAATGCAAACAGACACTGATAAGATCTAGATCTGTATAGATCTATCTAGATCTAGACTATATCTAGTCATCTTTCTGTCACTGTAAATTTAACTCACTTCTGGCTCTGGGCCCTTTCACCACTCACCAAGCGTTGAAGACTGGCGTTTTTGGGAGTAGGCCTACAGTCAAACCTGTGTAAGACGGCCACCCATTGTCAGGAGAAAAGTGGCCGTATAAGACAGGCGGCAGTCTTAGGCAGGACTGATCAAGATGGAGAAAACAAACCATTCATTCCAATTTGAAGTCCCAATCGAAATTAGCCGCAATTGTTGTTGTTTTTGTTGTTGTTGGTTTGTATTTTGTTTGATTTTTATTCCGTTGCTGATTTTGCGCAAGGGTGACAATAAAACGAAATGTATTAGACGAGGAAAACCAAGTGCCATGTTAAAACAAACACATGGGTCGCCACCACTCGGAGAACGAGCGACGCTTCTGTCACAAGTTCATGTTGACGTCCATTGTTACTTTGTTACAGACTGGGTAAACAGTGACCACTCATCTCACGTACGATAGTGTATGAGTTCTGGGCGGGGCTTATGGGTTATATGAGGGATCACATGCTTTCCTCACCAGTAGCTGAAAATTGATACACCTATTGGCCAACTGTGGGAGGGGCGTACCCAACATGATCGGTTGGAGGGACTACAGGTTCTAACAACAACGACAAGGGATTGGATTATGACGGCTCGCCCACAACACCAGGGGCCAGTGAACAATTTATGATAAAATGTAATGGAGTCACTAAGGTGGTCGTCAAAGACAGGTGTTATTGCTTAGATCTAGTGTTATTTAGCGGTTCTTGTGTATTAAAATACGAAGTGGCTAGCCGTACTTAAATACAGCTAGACTGCCAGTCTAGCCGTACTTAGATCTAGGTTTGACCCTATATCAACTCAAGCCTGTTAAGTACACAGGTCTCATTAGATCTAGATTTAGTAATTATTCAGGTTCAAATAATGCAAGTCAGTAAGGGACCTTTTGGTTTTGTCTGAAATACAAATACTTTAGGCATTGCAAACTAAAAATTTCATTTACAATTCAGCCATCAATATTAAGTACGGCTAGCCTGACAGTCTAGCCGTCCTTAAGTACGGCTAGCCTGGCTGTCTACCCGTCCTTAAGTATGCCAGTCCAGCTGTACTTATCTTAGGCCCTATTAACATTAGAAAACAGGAGGTTTAAAATACATGCACTGTCATAAGGCACCTGGTTTCGTCTCAAATACAAATAATACTTTAGGAGGTACTGCACACTAAAATTTATATTTACAATCCAGTAGGCCTATTTTTTTTAAATGGTCAGTCTAGCCATCATATATTTAGAATAAGTAGGCTACGGCTAGACTGCCAGTCTAGCTGTACTTAAGTACGCTGTCAGTAGTGTCAGGGCAGGTTTGACTGTATTTCAATAAACCACTACAACTCTAAGAATTACCCTATTGTAATTATTTTTTGACACAGTAAAGTAACATTTAAGCTTAATCTAATTAATACAAAAAACTAAAGTTGTCTAAGTCTAATACTTTAATTTGTATGATTTTATGGCATGAATTTGATTTTCAGAAAAATTTCCAGAGACGTGACAGGTAGAATGAAATTCTCAACAACAGCAAAAATAAAAGTTCAAAGTGTTCTGTTTTGATTTGTATGCATGTGTGAGTGTTTGGTGAAAATATGAAAGCTGGTCTGTGCGTTGAATCAGACCCATGCACTGAATTACATGAACAGATGTACGGCACGATGTTTGTGATTTCGTTGCGCGAGCAACAACACCAGTACTAGATCTAGATCTAGCGCTAGATGTGGCCCTAAAACTACGACTCGGGCAGTGTTCAGGTACATATCCAGGATCCTAATATCTGACACATCATATTCTGAGACACTAGAACTTATAAAACGTACAGAAGTATCGAAAACGGCATAATTATATGATTCTTGTTCATGCGACCGTTACTACGACGCGACTGTTGGATTACTATCAGCTGTATAGGAAAAAACACTGCGCGAGTTCCGGTCAGTTTAACCCCAGTTGGGGCGACTGTCCTTCAAGTTCAATAACTTAAAAGCTACCGACCCCAGAGATACGGAACGAAGTCTAAGTAGCTCAGGCCTGGCCAAACAAGGGTACGAGGCGGGTCACACGATCCGTGCGTGATTTGTAGAACGAAAAATAAATTCCGAAGTTGATCACTCAGGGCTTGTGGGAACCGTCGCGAGCGTCGCGGCGGGGGTCACGCAACTGTTGTGTGAACCATCTGAAGTGAGTTAAAATTATAATTGTAATTACCTTTTGATAAATTATTAATGTACATTCTAAATTAAATCTTCGTCCAAACTGTGACTGTTCCATAGTTGAAGTTGAACATATTGTTTAAATAAAGCAAAAACAATGTCTGGTAGAGTTAATTTTAGGCTTTATATTTTTGAAAGTGAAGATCTAGCTTTTAGTTTTAGCAAAATCGCAGTATTACTGTACACTTCTATTAGCTAATTTATTTTTAACAGAACTAGGCTAATAATATGGTCTTGCCAATCACACCTTTCATCAAGCCTACCTACCTAAAAACTTTATTGATCTGACTCGATAGATTTCAATACAGTAGTCTCAGCCTAAGATCCCAGTGCTCGGGAGCAAGGAAATGCGGGATCATATAGGCGAACCGGGATCTTAACCGACAAAACCAGGGAAGAATAAGGCTCACAATCGGTAAAATGGTCTCCCTCCACTCTATAATGAACTGGAGGGACCGCTTGATGGGTTTATGATGGCGAGCAAAGAGTGGTTAACCTTGATGACCTATCAGTATCGCAGTGCATAATGGGATGAGGCGTGCCATTTTCACTTATTATACTGTCATGAGTCTCAAGATTTACGCTATAAATCCAGTTGCCATTCCCCTTTATCTGTCAAAAATTTATAGCTTTCCATGTTCTCTGACTGTGTCCCCCCACCCCCCACTGCCTTTGTCGTTACACCCCATTACATTGTTAACACACCGATTAAAATTCAGTCTGTCTCCCAAATTCGGGAGTAGAGACAACTGCTGCAATGGTCAATGTAGAGTTCACGGTTCGATGTGATCCTGCCTGGAGGGAACGTGTAGGCCCTACCCACCCAGCGAGTGATGTAAGTTTAGGGGGAGAGCTCAGGTGTGACTGCGATGCGTAGGGAAAACAAACGTGTCAGTCAGTTCACACCCTGGTGTGATCCCGTCTGGGGCAAACATTGTATCACTTCATTGAGTTTTACTACAAAGCGTATGTGATCACATTCTCGATAGTGGCTGATCTTTGACGCGACAGACAGTTTATTGATCTCAACTTTTCGCTCTTGGTTGATGGGCTCTCCCGCTCTCGGGTTTTTGTTCCGCAAATTATGATCTGAAATGCGGGATCTTAGCCGAATGTAGACCTTCAGAGTGAATCAGAGCGGGATCTTAGGGGTGACTTTTGTATAGTAAAAATTCTGTCAACATAAAACAGCGAAATCTTAAGCACACTGGAATCTTAAGCAGTGGGATCTTAGACGGAGACTACTGTATTGTCAATACATATTCATGAACAGTGTAGCTCATCAGCTGGCCCAACCCTCCCCCAAAAATCGTGATTTGCGATTGCCATGATGATGTGCATTTGATGTTTGCAAGTGTGCTATGAAATGTCCGTCTCCTTTCAACCTTGTGGATTTGGGGTGTGACGAGATGACTGGGACATCTTGACTGCACCGGTCTGATGAAATGACCATGTGACGAAATGACTGGTATTTTTTGTTTGTTTTCATGTAGGATTTTACTTTTTGCTTTAGGGGTGACTAAATGCAAAATACAGTGGAAACCATATATAACAGGCCCGGTAATAACAGGGATCCGGTAATAACAGGGATTTTTTTAAATCCCCGTTTTTTCCTACTCTTTGTCTCTATTAAAAGTTATCGGCAATAACAGGGCCTCATCGGAGCCCAACTTAACCGGTTATAGCAGGGACAAAGGCTCGTTAACAATGTGTGAAAAGTAAGAGAGAGAGAGAGAGTAACGCAGTGATGGAGCAAGCCATGCCACTGCAAGCACACACAGCATGTGAAGCGAGGGAGGGCTGCAGACCTCGATCTAGCCCGAAACCTAGCAACACGCACGTGTAATGTGTCACCAACGCACGTCAAGCACAAGAGAAAATGCCTTTCAATTGACAAAAAACCCGAAATAACCCAGGTTGTTGACAAAAAGCAAGCCCCACTGGCAGAGATTTGTCGTTGTTCGACATTCCACAAGGGTCGATTCACACCATTATCAAGGATAGAAGAAGCTAGCAGCAGCATACTCCAATGGAAAGTTTTCTCAGGATCGAAAGAAGATAAGACTACCCGATGCAGATGCTGTGGACCAAGCTCTTCTGATGTGGTTTAAGGAGGCAAGGAGAAAGATAGTGCCAAAACCCCTGTTCGTGGATACTTGTGGCAAGGGAAACTACTCATGAATAAGTACAGCTGGATTAGTCCACAATAAATGCTTACTTTCCTTGCATTTCTGATTTAACAGGGATCGGATATAACAGGACATTTTCTCTACTCCCACCATCCCTGTTATATCAGGTTTCTACTGTAGGTTACTGCCAAAGTCGAGCAGTCTTGTTTTCTCGCAGTACCTTTTGAAGGCATTTCAATACATGAAGCTGCAGTGAGCACCTAGCACACCTCTGTGATTGGCCCAAATATGGATGACGTATTTCCGCCACCTGTTTTTGTCGTCTTCTGGGCTTCCCTCGCCAGTTGACCAGATCTTCTAGACCTCACCACCGTGACGGGCCCACTTTGCCACAATTTTAAAGCGTGCAATGGGCTTCGTCACTACTTCTAGGTTTCATCGTTGACTGCTTGGGCTGTGTGTGTGTGTGCGCATCTGCTTGTGTGTGTGTGTGTGTGTGTGTGTGTGTGTGTGTGTGTGTGGGCACGCACTTGTGTGTGTGTGAAAGAGAGATAGTACTACTTTGAGGAGAAGATAAATTTATGGTACGAGAATTGCTGAGACTGTTTATAAAAGATAACGCAAATTATACCCAAAAAACCCAAAACAAACACAGCGAGATTTTCAACAGTTACTAGCAAGTTGTGGCGAGGGAGTTGGAATTATTTTGAGTACGTATGCGCAGAAGTCGCTTAGAGGATGGGAACCACACGGGGAAAGGATCATCATGGCTTCATTCACTACTAGGAGCAAGAGCATCAATATGAACATAATACAGATCTACGCCCCAACAAACGATGCTTCGGATGAGGACAAGGATGTTTTTTACAGCCGGCTCCAGGGGGTCATCGACAAACTACCAAGGAATGATGTCAACATCATAATGGGAGATGCTAATGCCAAGATTGGTCAGGACAACGTAGGTTACAAAGGAATCATGGGACAACATGGCCTGGGACAAATGAATGAGAATGGTGAACGATTTGCAAATCTCTGTGCTTTCAACAGTCTTGTCATCGGAGGCTCTGTTTTTCCCCATAAGAGGATCCACAAGGCTACTTGGGTATCACCGGATGGAGTGACGGAGAACCAGATTGATCATTTTTGTATCTCTCGTAGGTTCAGGCGTTCACTGGAAGATGTCAAAGTACAGAGAGGGGCAGATGTTGGATCGGATCATCATCTGCTGTTAGCAAAACTCAAGCTTCGTCTCAAAAAGCATGGAACCAGAACAGGAATCAAAAGAATGAAGTTCCAAGTAAGTCTTCTAGATGGACACAAGAAACAGGAGTTTCAACTGCAGTTAAAGAACAGATTTCAACCCTTGGCGGATGTTGGTGAGGAAGACATGGAGGTGGATACACACTGGACCAAGATTAAAGAAGTCTTTACATCAACATGTCAAGAAGTACTCGGGATGAAGAAATTGGAGCACAAGGAATGGATTAGCCAACACTCTTTGGATTTAATTAGGATAAGAAGACAGCTGAAGGCAGAAGTGAATGCAAGTAGAACAAGAGGATCAAGAGCGGATGCATTGGAGAAGTACAGGACAACAGCTAAAGATGTCAAGAAATCTCTAAGAAAAGGCAAGGAGGAATTCATGAACAGGCTAGCAGAGAAGGCAGAGTAAGCAGCGATAGGAGGGCACATGCGAATTCTTTACCAGACCACAAGGACACTTGCTGGAAAATACGGGAAACCTGAAGTACCAGTAAAGGACCAAGAGGGGAGAACCATTTTTGGAAAGGAAGCTCAGTCCAAACGATGGGTAGAGCATTTCAACAGTCTCCTGAACAGACCACCACCGAGTAACCCACCAAACATCCTGCCAGAAAGAAATGAGTTACCAATCTGCTGTGATGCTCCTTCAAAACAAGAGATTCTGGATGCCATAAAGAAGCTGAACAAAGGTAAAGCGGCCGGTCCTGACCAGATTCCACCTGAAGCCTTAAAAGCAGATGCCAATGTGACGGCAGACATCCTCCTCCCGCTGTTTACCAGGATCTGGAATGAGAGCAAGTTCCCAAAGGATTGGAAAGAAGGACACCTCGTGAAGCTTCCAAAAAAGGGGGATCTCAGCAACTGCAGCAACTACAGAGGGATCACTCTTCTCTCAATACTAGGTAAGGTCTTCAACCGAATCATTCTGGAGAGAATCAAGACAGCAACGGATCCAAGACTACGGGATGAGCAGGCTGGTTTCCGGAAAAATCGCTCAACCACCGACCAGATTGCCACGCTGAGGATTATTGTGGAACAGTCCCTGGAGTGGAACTCCCAGCTGATCATCAACTTCCTTGACTATGAGAAGGCTTTTGACAGTGTAGACTGAGCAACACTATGGAAGATACTGAGACACCACGGAATCCCACAGAAGTTGGTGAACCTCATTAAGAGCATGTACGAAGAGACAAGTTGCAGGGTTGTACATGATGGCCAGCTCACTGACAACTTCGACATCAGGACTGGTGTGAGACAGGGATGTTTATTATCACCGTTCCTCTTCATATTGGCAGTTGACTGGCTGATGAAGGAAACCACCAGAGGACACAGAAACGGTATACAGTGGACACCATGGACACAGTTGGACAATCTGGACTTTGCAGATGACCTGGCGCTTCTGTCACACTCTCAGGAACAGATGCAAGCAAAGACGAGAATTTTAAACAGCCTATCCGAGTCTGTTGGATTGAGGATCCACCCCAGAAAGTCGAAAGTCCTAAGGATATATGCACGGCGAAAGGAGCAGGTCACAGTACAAGGAAATGCACTAGAAGACGTTGAATCATTTGCTATCTTGGGAGTATTATTGACAGAGAGGGAGGAACAGGCGCTGAAATAAAGTCCCGCATTGGAAAGGCACAGGCTGCATTTATTTCTTTGAGCAGGATTTGGAGGACCAGGGATATCTCATTACGAACAAAGCTTAGAATTTTCAACTCAAATGTGAAGTCAGTCTTGTTGTATGGATGTGAGACGTGGAACGCATCCCATATGTGCATAAAGAGGATCCAGGTTTTCTTGAACAAGTGTCTGAGGAGGCTGCTGAGGATCAAATGGACAGACAGGATCACCAACGAGGAAGTATTAAGAAGAACCAGACAAAGCCCGGTCAGAGATGAGGTGGGAAGAAGACGTTGGTGATGGATTGGACACACTCTCAGGAAGTCAAGCAGCTGCATAACAAGAAAAGTGTTAGATTGGAACCCACAGGGTAAAAGATCAAGGGGAAGACCTCGTGGAACCTGGAGAAGAGTCACGGAAATGGATGTACAAAAAAGTGGGAAGACGTGGAGTGAAATCAAGCAACTAGCCCGGGATAGGGAAAGGTGGAGAGTGTTTGTTCGTGGCCTATATCCTGACTCAGGGTGAGAAAGGCAATGATGTGGCGAGGGAAACCCAAGAGTCTTGGTGGGTAACCCCGGAGGATGACAAAGATAGATGGTGGAATTACGTCCTCTATATTTGGGTCAATCACAGAGGTGTGCTAGGTGCTCGCTGTAGCTTCATTATTTTTAGTTGAAGTGTATAGTCTGGGAACATTGCCCCAACCACAATTGAAGTATCTGAATCTGAATATTTAGACGTTTAAAAATAGATATACCTCTAGAAATTGGATTTGATGCAAAATATGCTTCGTTCTTCCCAGTTCTCGCAGAATGGCAAAATGAAAGATGACACCTAAATCTCACAAATAACCCCAAAATCTCGTGAACAGAAACTGTTCGTAGAAATAGAGGTCAAGTTTATTTTCCCGAGCGTTCGGAGAAAGAGTCACTTCGTCTAACTTTATTAGATTGTAGATCTTTGTGTTAAAGTAGATCTAGAGTCTAAGTGTTAGACAAAGTCTTGATCAAGATCTACTGCATTATTAGATCTAGGTCTATATGTCTTGACACGATGGAATCAGGCGCTCATTAATTTTCGGACATGTGAATTTGGAGTTATTGGTGTAGATCTAGATCTATCATTTTAAAGTTTGCTCATTTGTCTTGCTTTCGTTGAAAAAAACACTCATTAAGATCCTAGACATTTCCCATGATTTACGATTGAAGGAGGTGGGGGTCCTTCAGAGATCATAAAATTAGCGAGAAAATGGCCGCAAAGTTTGGTAAGTTCCAAAGTTTGAGAGGCCTCGGAAACTGCAAATTTACATTTTTGTGCCCTAAATCAACATTTTTCAGTAAAATCCATACGGAAGTGTGATATTTTTTAAAATGAAGCTTAAAGTTAAAGTGTCTTTAAAAGGTGTACGGCAAGAAAGTAAAATTCTATAAAAATAAATGGACACAAAAATGCCAGTTCCTTCGATTTCATTATTTTGATGAGCCCCTGATTTCACCATGATGCCTCACATTTATATTTTTTTAAAAACTCTTTCACTACCGGGGGGGGGGGGGGTTCCCTCACCTGGGCCGGGCCGTATCTGTGACCTACTTTCTGATTTTGTCTGCTCTCAGACAAATTAAAGATTTTTTGGGTTCAATTTTCAATATTAATTATTATTAGCCACATGTATTATATGAAAATAAAGGGTAAATAATTACTTGTCTCAACGTGTTGCTAAAAATGATCAATCTTCAGCCCGAGATTTCAGATTTGATTAAATAAAAGTAGGTGTGGTTTTGAAGCAGGAAGTAGTGAAAGACTTAAATTGCTTATTCTTCAGCAACAGGAAAAAAGGACTTGCCTTTTGTAGGCCAAAAACTGCAAGCAATGTGGGAGAGGATGAACATCCACCCTACCGCCAGGATGACCCCTCTTCTTCCTCACCGGCGTTCAAACAGGAAACCATTTGCTCTAAGGCTGCCCAATCCTCGAGGCTCTTAGAAAGAAATATTGATCCAACCCTAGGCAAAGAGACCCAAAACTCTGTTGGGGCCTGGAGGACCTACAATGAACAGCAACCTTCGCACTAGAGACTACGTTGTCCATTTAAAGATGAATGAGAAGAAGAAAAAAGACTACATTAATTCATAGATCATGTGGAGGACACTGTTGCCAACAAACTTGAAAATCAGTGTGAAACTCAAATTTTAATATAATACAGAAGGAAAATGTTTTAAAATGATGTACAATGTAATGGTAGACACCTGTTCCCATTAAATTTTCTCACATTATATTTCTTTGTGTATTTCATAAAGCACTGTTTTCTTCCTTCTGAAGAAATTCCTTTGTGTAATTATGATCCACTCAGAATGGGAGATAAGTTTAGGTATTGGCACTGTAATTATAGAATGATAGATAGCTCTTTGACAAAATGGGTCGCCTTGTCACTCTCAGCTTTTTCGAGATATCTTTACAAATCGAAATGATAATTAATTTTGCAGCAAACTTAGAAGTTATACTTGGTCCTGTCTTTGATAGCAGTAATTGGTGTCGACTAGCACACTTCTTCAATACCATCTATATAAAATATTCTAATTTTTTTTGGATGACTCCGCCCTGAAAACAGGATATCGTTCTTATTTTCAGTAAAATGTTAGTTGTTTTTTGTTTTAATCCAACATTTATTATTGCGTTGTTTCTGTTGTTTTTCAGAGGGATTTCAAAGATTTTCCACAGTTATGCACCCCACAGTACCCCTCCCATCCCTGTTTCAAGATGTTTTCGATGGCAGAATGGTGCTACTCAGTTGCGCAAGTCTTTCACACCTAATAATGTCTTTTCAAGAAAGTTTAGAACAAAGCAACGAATTCAAGAGACTGAAACAGTTCGATCACCTGGGAGAAATCCTGACTCACCATCCCTTTTCAAGCCTTTTGTGTTCTCAGTTGGGGTAATGCCTTTTTTTCTCTCTTTTTTTATTTTGTTCATTCTTTTACATAGAAATGACTTTAATGCGTAGGCCTATAGTGATGCAATACAAAAGGTGACTGCTCTTTATTTTTAAATTGTCAAAAAATTTTGCTAGGCTTAACGCTTAGAGCCTGAGAAACCCTCTGACCGGTCCGGGACTTGATTGATGCATAGCCCGATAAACCCTTTCACCGGTCTGGGAGTCACGGATCCAAGTTAGCCTGAGCCAGGCCCTACTAGGCCTAAACATGTGTGCAAAAAAACTATTCAGTAGCTCTAGATGTGAGGTAGGCAACTCTGATTAGTTTCTGTGTGGATATTTTGTTATTTTGTGCGACGTATTTGTTGTCTGGTCTATTTGTTGTGACCCTTGTGAAATTTCCTAAAAATGGGCGGGCGGGGGGTATTCCAGGGTCAGCAGAGTCAGGGTTAATTTGGCAATCCAAGTGAGTGAGGAACAACTATGATATAATATAATGATAATGTACACTCTTCTGATACCGGTATTAAGTCTTCTGATATTTTATAGTTTATTGTTTTGTGATTCTATTGTTTACTTTGTGTCATAGATGAGGTCACTCTTTTGCCCCCTTTCCTTGCATAATATTATTTCAAAAGTTTATTATATTATATGAATCATTGCACTTTTTGTACATAGGTCTGTGGATGCAGTTTTCTCGGTGCTATGATCTGGAACTATGAGAAGATGCGCAAGACGTTTCAAAATCTGCAAAAGGGTGAACAGAGAGACGGCCAACAGGGCAGAAAAGCTAATATGAAGACGTTTGGGTTCCGACAACATGTAAGTATTTGCCATCTTTTCTCTCTTTGCTTGCTTTTTTTCGTTCTAGTCTGGATCATTGAAAATTCTTTTGTCTCTGTCTGTCAGTCTCACTTTTTCCCTGTACTGTGAAAGTTTTGATATGCTTCTCTATATTCTAACTCAAAACACATGCATTTGTACAAATTTGTTCTCTTAAATATTGTAGAACACTGAAGAAATCTGGTTGGGGATTTTGGTCAATGGTAGATGAGATCGTGTTGATATATAAGATCTGCTTTATTATCTTTTCTACTTCTGCAGATGAACGGTTTTTGGACGAGTTTGTCCAACAGTCAGAAGCTGGTCCTGGGCATTGTGGCTGCCAACTTTACAGTGTGGGGCCTGTGGAGGGTGGCACGGCTACAGCCAATGATGATGCGGTACTTCTCATCCTCAATAAGTAAGGCTTAAATCCTTTCGTGTTAATTTTCATCCTATATATATATAAGTTAGGCTTACAGACATTTCACGTTACTTCTCCTCAATAAGTAATGCTTACAGATATTTTACATTACTTCTACTCCCTCCCCAATTAATAAGGCTCACAAATATGTTTTGCTACTTTTCCTCCTCAATTAACCCTATGCGTACGTTGTGTTTTACTATCGTATCTATATGGCGGGGGGAACTCTGTGCCATCGCTTTCCGAAGAGGAAATTTACTCGTTAATCCAATCCGTACGCTTTGCATAATAGGCTGTAAAAATGATTTTTGAGAAATACTGATAGTTTCATAGTATAGAGATCTTCGCTCTAGAAGTATTCTAAATTGTGAAGAATGCAACCCTTGGGGTACAAAATGACCCAGGGCGTACGGATAGGGTTAATAAGTAAGGGTTGCAGACAATTTTCATACCCATTTCCCCCCACCCCTGCCCTTCCTCATCTTCCTCCCCAGAGACGTGGTGTTGAGTTCTGTTAGATACATAAAGCAATTGAGATCTTTCGCTTTATTCTGTGAATATTGAAACACTGGTTACTGTTAATAATAAATGGATAAATAGCATTTTTATACAGTGTAGCACATACCCCTGCTCAACATCAAGCTCTATCGTTTTAAAAGTGTTACTACTTTAGGTTTTTTTTTCTCTTCTCAGATCACCCTCTCCCATCAATGGTGCTGGCTACCTTTAGTCACATCAGCTTCCTGCACTTGTTCGTCAACATGTATGTCCTCTGGTCCTTTGCCTCTGTCGCTGCCAATTTGTATGGCTGTGAGCAGTTCTCTGCTGTCTACCTCAGTGGGGGTAAGTTTCAGTTTTTGTTGTAATTATTACTTACAAGGGGGTTTGTGGTTGGCGGGTTCTCTGGTGAGGTTTGCTCTGGAATCCAGCAAACTTATTAGATTAAAAAAAACAACAACCATAATGCATTCATTTATTTATTGACAAGTGGTTGACTTCTTGTCCAGTGTCATTATAATGTAGAACCCCCCCCCCCCCCCACCAAAATAATGGTGGGGGGAGGGTTGGGGGGAATAGGAGGTGGCCGTTTGAACAGGTGATTATCTTGGAAAAGTGACCATTGCAGCAGGATCATCATCATCATTGCTTTTCTCACCCTGGGTCAGGGTATAGGCCACAAACAAACATTGTCCACCTTTCCCTATCCTGGGCTAAGCCTCTTGATATATTTCCATCATACTTTTCTGTAGGCCTACATCAATTTCTGTGACTCTTCTACAGGTTCCTTGTGGTCTTGCCCTTGATCTTTTTTCCTGTTGATTCCTTGATTCCAGCCCAACACTTTATTTGTTATGCAGCTGAGAGTATGTCCAATCCATTGCCAAGGCCTTCTTCCCACCTCAGCTCTGACTGGGCCTGTCATGTTTTCCTTAACACTTCCTTGTTGGTGACCTTGTCTGTCCATCTGATCCTCAGTAGCTTCCTTAGACACTTGTTCAAGAAAACCTGGATCCTCTTTATGCAACCTGGATCCTCTTTATGCAAGTCTAAGATGCGTTTGTCACTGGAGCAGGATCCACTGTAGATATTTTCTAGCCTGTTCCTGTGTCATATGACATGTGACGGATTGTGAATGGTTGGAAGGGTATACTGCTAGTTTCCCTTTTTGTCTCTGTCTGTCTGTCTTTCCTTTTCCTTGCTCTGAATAACCGTTGCATGTATTGTGTTGACATGCTTGTCTTCACTTAAACAAAGTGGGTAGTTGGGCGTGCCCTGGTGTAGTTAGCTTCTTCTTTTTTCCCCATCAGGTATCATGCTTTTTTGTGTTCATTGCTCTGGTGTAACACCTCTGATCTCAGGCACTTATATGACGTAAAGGTGTTACAAGCGCCATAAAACACATACTCAAACAAAATTACACAAACAAGCAAACGAACAGGATGGAATTACGACTCGTTGATTTTAATGAAGTTACAAGTGCTATCAAACACACTGAAACAGACAAAATTAAGCGAACAAGCAAACAAACAGGATGGAATTATGACTCGTTGATTTTAATGATATTGTCCCCAGGTACACTGGCCTCCCTAGGCAGTATAACCATGCACAAGCTGCTGCGGAGGCCACCATCTGTCTCTGTGGGAGCCGTAAGTTTTTTTGTTGTGTCGATAGATTTCTGATGATGGTTTTTCTGTTGTGTTGATAATAGATTTCTGATGAGTTTTTTCTGTTGTGTTGATAATGGATTTCTGATGAGTGTTTTCTGTTGTGTTGATAGATTTCTGATGAGTTTTTTCTGTTGTGTTGATAGATTTCTGATGAGTTTTTTTTGTTGTGTCGATAGATTTCTGATGAGTTTTTTCTGTTGTGTTGATAATAGATTTCTGATGAGTTTTTTCTGTTGTGTTGATAATAGATTTCTGATGAGTTTTTTCTGTTGTGTTGATATATTTCTGATGAGTTTTTTCTGTTGTGTTGATAATAGATTTCTGATGAGTTTTTTCTGTTGTGTTGATATATTTCTGATGATAATTTTTCTTTGGGTATTGCAGGGTTTTTTTTTCAATAGTCTTTGCGTGAGAGCTGTAAAGTTTTTTACTTTGTTGATAGAAATCTGGCAACAGTTTTTCTGTGGGTGTTGTAGGTTTTCTGTCAATAGTTTTTCTATGGGTCGTGAAGAAAGTTTTTTGCTGTGTTGATAGATTTCTGATGATAGTTTTTCTGTGGGTGTTGTGTAAGTTTTTTTGCAAGTGCCGTTAATCTCATACTAAAACTTAATAAAAAACCCCAAACTAAAACATCAAATCTTTAGCTATAAAAATGATTAATTTGTGTTGCAAATGCCGTAAGACTCATACAACCCCCCCCCCCCCCAAAAAAAAAACCCCCTAAAATATCTCATCTTTGGCATTATATGATCCATTTGTCCATTTGTTTTTAACCCAATTCACCCTACGTTGCCGTGGGCAGTGCACTTGTGTCCACCTGACTTGCTGCGAGCCGGGGGGGGAATTATCGGTCTGAACGTGACACACTGACCTTAGACACGCATTGTGCCCAAACTATTTAAGGTATCAAAAGTGAAATTTCTCTTAGATTTTACTTAAAATGTTCTTTTAATAATTTTAGAGAGAAAGAGGAAGGAAAGAGCAGAGAAAACAATATATTCTTCGTCCGACTATGACTCATCAGCACTCGATTTATCCATAGCAACTTGCAGTAAATCAAATCTATTGTCTAGATCTAACTTTTCCTCCAAGTTTTGAAAGCACTAAAATCAATCCGATCACCGTGTTTTTATAGATTTACGTCTACTTTCACTTTCTTTGCCGCTTATGCCTAAAACAAAACTAAAAACATGGTTCATGTGTTTTAGCAAACACAAAATAGCTGTGGCCAGTGTTATTTTTTGTGGCTGTTTTTTTTCTTTGTTGTCCATGAAGATTTCAGTGCTCGCTTTCTTGCCATGATTTGCAGTGGCAAAACAACAAAACTAACTCGTAGTTGGCGAAAAACTGAATCAAACAAACTAGTAAAAGCTGTTACCAGTTACAAGCGACCTTTTATTTTCCATAGAAATCCGAATAAGTGGTTTAGACTCAATTTTGTGGACTGGTATTTTGATACGACTATTGTCGTAGCTCTGTGGATGGAAACGCGCAGCAGCTACAAAAATATACTCATAGCGCGGGTGCTGTAAAACTCTTGACTGAGGCTGTCATGGTCTGGGTCTAGAGGTTACGGTGTTCGCCTCTCATTCAATATGTCCGCGGTTTGAAACATGATGGAAAATTTTCTCCTTTCACCTCCTTTCCTGCTCTCTATCCATGTCCCCCTCCTCTGGCCTCCTGACTCTTTCTGCAGCCTTTCTACTGCTACACCCCTGATCTTATGCTAGGTAAGATCCAACACCTAGCCTTCTCGAATAAGGGGGGAAAATGTAGGAGGTCCAGTGTGCAAGTTGCGCACGTTAAAGATCCCTTGGTGGTACTAAAACCGATGAGTAGGCTTTAGCCACCACCCGGGCAAAATTCAAAACTCATACCAAACTGAAAATGTTTATTCTCGCGCTCATATGACCTTATGCAATTGCGAGCGCCGTAAAACACTTACCTTAAAAGACTCCAAACTCTTACTAAAACTAAAACTGTCATTCATGTCCTCAGTCGGGGGCTATCATGGCGCTGTTGGGCATCGTTTGTGTGACTTACCCCAACGCTCAACTGAGCATTGCTTTTGTCAACGAGCTCTTCCCACATTCTTTTTCGGCTGACTCGGTGAGTACTTAGTAGCTTAACTGATTCTATCCATCATTTTTTCAGGTTCTGGACAGAGCTAAATGAAATGTAAGGCCAAAGAGGAAAAAACAAGGAGGGGGTCAGCGGTAACAAGACGACACTACTTTTTTAAGCTGTGTGCTTCCCTTGATTGTTACACAACTACACAGTGAAAGTAACAAGAGGGGATGGGGGGGGGGTTACGGTACCAAAGACCAAGCAGCGTGAGGCACACACTACTCACCAGCACAGACTTTGTTGTAGCATCCTTGTAAGGCCTGTTTATGCCCGCTTACTGGGGAAAATGAAAGGCGAGGCTTGCCAGCGACAGACTGAGAATAATGGGATGGGGAAGGGGAGTGAGCGATCGGGAATGGGGGTAGGGAGATGATGCTCAGCGCGCAAGACTCTCACGTCTGTGAGACACTGTATTGTGTTGGAGACTACACTGTGTAGGCCCTACATGACACACTATAGCCTGTTGTGGTGAAAAGACTACTTGGCGGGTATGCGGACTTAATAAAGAACTAATGCATTGACAGTTAGTGTGGCTTTTTCCCCCCCATTTATGTTCGTGGGCTACACAGGTACCCAGGAAGCATATCGATAAAGCAGAATGGGCTGAAAAAAAGTCTATATAAGAGGAATTGTTTAGTGAAGATATGGAAGGAAAAATTTCGTAATTGGAAAACATGTCGATATGTCAAAATGTCCATACATCGGCTGTTGATATAAGTGGATTATACTGTATTTTTCCCTGTTCAATTTTCAACCTGGGGTGCATCTATTTAATGCATTACTGTGAGGCTCTAAGTTACCCTAATATGTATTGTCATATATCATACTGATGGATATCAATTGAGGAATCTGATTTATACCAATTTTACAATGACCTATATTCTGATTGTATTGTGTTTTCCCTCAGACAAAAATGAATGAGAAAAATAAAATGCACAACACATCTTCAAAAATCTCAACTTACCTCATTTTCTCAGCTCTTAAAGTCCTTATAATAATATAATCAATAGGAATCAACTCAAAATTGTAGAGATATCACCCAAGCACACATTTGTGCAAGAATTTAACAAATTTAGTTGAACATTTTCCCCTGAAAGGCCTTTTTGATATACCAGGCTCCATATTGTTTATCCTTACGCAGTAACTACATAGTGACAACAAAACAATAACTTTTGAAAGAAGTTGGCGCAGTTTCTATCAATTTTGGCGCTCCGAGATTACGGTCAGGCTTGTTTACAAGTTTTACTTCCTTTTGACAACTTAAAAGGTAGGAACTATTTCAAAAAGTGCACACACTTGTTTTGGGTTTTGTTGAGCCGCTCACAGCGGTTGAATAGCGACAGCGGGAAAACCAAGAGTGGCTGTCAGCGGCCGCGTAGACAGAATCAGTTAATGAAAACTGTTCTCAAATTATAAAAAGATTTTTCATCAATTCTGATATTGATTGTTTTTGTTCAATCTACTCACATAATATTATTATATGTCTAGGTCTACACTAATACATGTGTCACGACACTGTGAAACAGGCATTCGTCAATGGAAGAGGCTAGCAGTACTTAATGACAGCTAGACAGCTGGGCTAGCCGTACTTATTTTTAATATGATGGCTAGACTGACCACAAAAAAAATAGGCCTACTGAAGTGTAAATATACTTTTTAGTTTTCAGTACCTAAAATATTTGTATTTGAGACGAAACCAGGTGCCTTAATGACAGTGCATGTATTTTTTTTAAACCTCCTGTTTTCTAATGTTAATAGTTAAATAGGGCCTAACAAGATAAGTATGGCTAGACTGGCAGTCTAGCTGTACGGCTAGACTTCTTGACTAGCCGTACTTAAGTACGGGTAGACTGCCAGGCTAGCAGTACTTAAGGACGGCTAGACTGTCAGGCTAGCCGTACTTAATATTGATGACTGAATTGTAAATGAAATTTTTAGTTTGCAATGCCTAAAGTATTTGTAGATTCTATTTCAGACAAAACCAAAAGGTGCCTTACTGACTTGCATGTATATGGACCTGAATAATTACTAGATCTGTATCTAATGAGACCTGTGTACTTAACAGGTTTGAGTCGATAGGGCCAAACCTAGATCTAAGTACAACTAGACTGGCAGTCTAGTCGTACTTAAGTGCGGCTAGACTCTCAGGCTAGTACGGCTAGCTACTTCATTCTTTGATTTTTGGACATGTGGAAATATTGGTATCAAATTAAAGCTTGTTCGTTAAGTGTTGCTTTCAATGAAAAAAATTACCTATCTCTCTTGAATAGGAGTTCAGATATTTAGGGTTGAAGGAGGTGGTAAATTAAGTGAGAAAATAGCAACCAAAGTTTGTGACTTCCAAAGCTTGTAAGTAAGTAAGTAAGTAAGTTTATTCCGTGTTTAAGGCCATTGGCCCCCATCACATCGCACAAAACATTCATTTGATAAATAAAGTTTCCATATATTGAATAGGTAAAGGTTGTGCACATATCTCTTATCATGAGTCAAACATTGCATACTTCTGTCACTGGGCTGAGTCAGGCTGGAAGGAATTAACAATTTCCTTTCAAAGCTTGAGAGTCCTTGGAAACTGTTAATTTACATTTTTTGTGTGCCTCTAATCAATGGGTAAAATAAAAAAAAGAAAAGTGAAATGCACACAGCAGTGTGTTTTTAAATAGACATAAATGGTGTTGAGCCAAAATATAAAAATTTCATTAAAATGGCCAAATGGGAGGAAAAATACTAGTTTCTTCAATTTCAATACTTTGATGAGCGCCTGATTTCACCATGTTGCCTCTCATGATATATTTATAACTTTTGAAAGATCTGTTATAAATTCTTGCCTGTGGTCGAGTTGTATTAAGCTTATGGGACATGTAGCATTGTCACCTTTTATTTTATCTTCATATATTGAAACTTTATGTACAGTGAAACTGATATATAACAAAATCACCGGTCCTGACCTTCCATTTTGTTGAATCCGAGTGTTCGTTGTAGCAATGTAAGCAAGAAATTGGGCTGCAGTGTAGGGTCTAGTATGGCAACATATGGTTCCCTAGACCGGCACACAACTCATTACAGTGCTCCATGTCTAAGCTGACCTATAATTGTTTTTTAGCTGGGGGTGGGGAGATAAGATTGTGATTTGTTTGCATCTCTACTGACATTCCACGCCCAGAGTCCTTGTGCCTATGCCGTCCTACCCCCCCGCCCCCCTCAGTAACACCCACAAGTGTGCTGGCTGTCCATTCGACCTCTCTTGACCCGTGTACTCGCTAAGCTAGCATCTGAGTTTGCTGCTATTTTTTTGTCCAAAAGTTGCCTAAAACATGGCAAAAGTTGCCAATAATTTTCAAGCTTTCAACTCTGTGTGACGAGTGACGACATATATAGCAATTAATATGTTGATAGAGATAACTTAATCTAAAGCGCTAGAATTTCTTGTTCTTGTTTTAAGCATCCAGAATATTATTTGTAGCCACACAGAGTGTAAAAGCGTGAAGATTAAAGGTTTCACAACAGAATGAAATCAAAATTAGAACAGCACATAAAAAACCACAAAATGAACTAATATGGACGTTTGTCCACTTATCCGAAGATTGGCCGTATTGACCCTAAACGTGTGTAATTCAAGAAAAAGTACAGGATATTATATTAGTATATCGTATATAAATTATGGGACCACTGACAAGGGGCCTACCAGTGTCAGTATTTGGTGTTGGTGGAGAAACGCTCTAACATAACACATTAATTTATATAAAAAAGGTTTGAACAACATCAAATTAAATGACATTATATAAACACAAAAATTAGAAAACACATCAGAATAATAACAATTTTAAAAAAATTAGCACGCCAGAAAATTAACACACAACAAAGAGGGAAAAATAAAAGAGAAACAGCAACATGAATAGTATGTAATGTACGCATATTCTTCACATGAAAATAACAAATCAACGTGGTGTCAACAAGTGAGAAAGTGACGAAGTGAAACTTAACTTTCTTTCTAAAAGTATAGAGGTTCGGTTTCTTTTTTTTTTTCTTTTTTTTTTTTATACCCCTTTTTTCCGATTTTGAAATTCCCCAGTGGTGGGGGGGGGGGGGGGGGGGGGTTTGTTTTTGTTTTGAAAAATGCAGAAATCCCGGCCAGAACTCTTGGACAAAAAAGTGCCAATAATCGCGGCCGCAATTCGTGGTCCAAAAAGTGCCCAAAATCATGCGCACGATTCACGGGTCGCGGCCGTGACTGGCCCGTGACAAACGCAGATGCTAGGCTAAGACAACATTGTGTCTTATGTGCATGTTAGCAACACGCATTATATTGGTGTTAAAGAAGGCTTCTGATAGGTCGCATAAGATGTACGCAATAGGCTAGGCTAAGAGTGCAATGATTCACAGATGATTGATGGTCTCAAGGAATAGAATAGGTAAGCTTCTCTGCGGAATAAAAATGCTCAGGGGGGGGGGGGGGGAGCTGTTCGCCCTGCAAGTGACTGTTAAATCCGAGCTTGCTCATTTGTGTGTTCGTTGAGTCCAGCTATTTTGTTGATTTTAATTTAATTAGAAATTCTTCTACTTTCTTTAAGTCGGAGCCTTCTACTTTCTTTAAGTCGGAGCTTCTGTGTTTGTGTCACAAGTGCCTTTAAACTTAAACTAAACTAATCCAAACTCTACCAGTGTAATGTTTCTCATCTCACTGACTCACAATTTACCACTTCTCCACCAGTGCAGCTCAACACAATTTACCACACTTCTCCACCAGTGCAGCTCAACACAATTTACCACTTCTCCACCAGTGCAGCTCAACACAATTTACCACTTCTCCACCAGTGCAGCTCAACACAATTTGCTGCCCTACTCAACCAATGTTTCTCCACACAATTTGCTGCCCTACTCAACCAATGTTTCTCAACACAATTTGCTGCCCTACTCAACCAATGTTTCTCAACACATTTGCTGCCCTACTCAACCAATGTTTCTCAACACAATTTGCTGCCCTACTCAACCAATGTTTCTCAACACAATTTGCTGCCCTACTCAACCAATGTTTCTCAACACAATTTGCTGCCCTACTCAACCAATGTTTCTCAACACAATTTGCTGCTCATCTCTACCTATGTTTCTCACCACAGTGCCTCACAACTTGCTACATGTACTTCCCTACCTTGTTTCTCCACAGGGCATGAAGGCTATCATCGCCTTCGACCTCCTGGGACTGGCTCTGGGCTGGCGTTTCATGGACCACGCCGGACATCTTGGGGGAATGATCTTTGGCATGTAAGTTGTCTGTCTTGTTTTTACAGGCACCAAGTACAGAGATGCTGTCTCCTGTTTAACTTTTACAATATTGTATAATCTTAAACAGCGTAACATCGTCCAATAGTTTAAATATCGCTGGTCTCCGGCACAAGTGGGCCAACTGTTTTCCTGTAAAATTAAAAGTATTATTAAAACTTTTGGGTTTTTTTACTGTGTAAGGAGGGTCGGTAGCACTATGTCAAGAAATCCAATGAGTCAGAAAAATACATTGCACATGTACATGTAAAGGAAAAGGGACTGAGATTCAGACTGAAAGGTAATAATCTGGAGAATAGGGTGGATGTTGCAAAATTTCATAGCCACTTTCTTGCGCTGTCTCTCTGCAGCTTTTCTTAATGAAGTGTGTGCTGGCACGTCGTTGTGAAGCAGCAAAATACCTTTTCAGATCCTTTCTCTGCGTTTTTCTTTTATAGCCTCTCGTATTGTTTTTAGTTTGTTAGAATTGTGGTCTTCAGAATCAGTGATCGTATGTCCATTTTCAAGATAGTCTGTCGTAATCACTCTTTCTTGGTTCCAAAAGACTTATAGCATCACTTTTCCACTTGTGATGTCTGCACCTTTGCCTTCTTTGGTGTTGGAGACGAGGGCGATTTCCACTGCATTGATGCAGATTTTGACTCAGGATCATAGTGTTAGACCCATGTCTCATCCATGGTTAGAAGTCTTTAAAAAAATTTAGTTTCATCCTTTTTATACAGACCAAGCAATTTTTGACAACAGTCCACGCGTTTTGAGGAGACAATGAATGCGGGACCCATCTTGCATAAACCTTGGTCATATTCAAATATTCATTTAAGATTCGTTAAACTGATCCAATGCTAAGCCTAGTTTACTTTGCTCAAACTTCAAACATTCAACTGTCACCCGCCTATCAGATATCACAAGTTTCTTTATTTTCAACACATTCTCTTCTGTTGTTTCTGTCACTGGATGACCATCACGATGGTCATTTTCAATGTCCATGAATCTGCATGTGAATTGTTTTACACCAAAATTTTATCACAGCATAGGGTGGGCTATCAGTTCCATACGACATGCATCTCCATAAAATGCAGGAACAAAAGCTTCATTACTGCCCTGTGCTCAATTTTCTCCATTTTTATTATGTTGAAACTGGAGAACAACATACCCTCATTGGCTTACAGTGCTCTGGTTTTAACATCAGTACGGTAATCGGAAATTCCCCAAAATTTACCTGCATTCTAGGAAGATCATTGTTGACTTTCACCACAAATTTCAGCTTTCTATAATTATTATTCCTTCATGATCAGGTGAAAAACTTTTGGTATGCCCCGCGATTATAATGTTATGCATGTTAGAACATTTAGGAGGTGGGCGTTGACTCTGCCTGTCAGGGCCACCCCAAGCTGAGAGGTTTATTACCATATAATAATATTATCGAGATATTGGTCAAACCTTGATATGCCTCCCTGCCATTCATTATACCTCCATCCCTGCTTACTGCCAGGTTTTGCCAATGTACGAAGGAAGGCCTATATTATAAACATAGTAGTATGGTGAAACTCGGGTAAATGAAGTCAGGGGCCTGACCTTAAATTTAGTTGAATCTGAGAGTTCGTTATAGCAATGCGAGCAAGTTGCGTCACAATGTAGGGCTTGGCAGATATATATAGCAAAGTCTGTATCCACAAACCAGCATGCAATTCATATGGTAGATTTAATGCATGTCCAGACTAGCCTTTTCAGTAACCAGGCAGGGATTTGGATGATCGTGATGCATCTGTACACATGCACATTGTCAGCCCCGCTATACTACTGTGGAACTCGGATTCAACGAGAACTCGGATTCAACGAGAACTCGGATTCAACGAGATGAGACAGATTCCCCGTTTTTTTTTCTTCTTTAAAATCAGTAAAAGTAACCCGGATGCAACGAGCATTTAAATCAGCGAGCTCGGATTCAACAAGGTCGCTTCCAGGGCGAACAGCCCCCGCAGACGTGGCTTCGGTAATTTTTCTCCCAGAACGAACTTTATCTATTCCCAGAAACCATCCATTGCACCTGCATCGTTAACCATTATTCACTTAGCCGATTGCATGCAACCAATCAGCGGCGTTTTAAAATACCAAAACATGTGTTGTTGGCACGCGCACATGTCTACTCTGGCGTGTGTCGGGGTCGGATGGGCGGCCTGCACACATGTGGCTGTGTTTGCGTGTCGGGGGAGGGGGGGGGGGGGCACTAGCGGTCCGGGCGTTGAACGTCACATATATGCAAATGCGTCACAGTCTTTTTTTCCCCTCGGCAACTCATCATTATTACAATAATAAGCTAGTCTTGACATTGACCTAGGTAATGAATTGTGCGCTGGTCTATGGAATCAAAAGTTGCCGTATGCTAGGCACTACACAGCAATACAGCGGATGGTTGGCGGGTGCTCTGGTGTGGTGTTCTTCTTCTTTCCTATCAAACATCTATCGTCCTTATCTCCCCTTCTTCTTTTTTGTGTTTGTTACTCTCTTGTAACACCTCTAATCTTCTGGCGCTCATATGACCTTATGCAGTTGCGAGCGCCGTAAAACCTCTACTAAAACAAACAAACAAACAGCAACACAACTTTTTGGTAAACAATCGTGATGACACAGGCGTGTGCATTTGAACGAATCGGTCTTTTTTTTTTACACAGCTCAAAATACGCAGGCATTTCAGGCACTACTTGTGACTTCTCTTGTACATTACTTGCTCAGTGCCTGTAATTATCTACACAAAACCTCATATTTGCTATAACGAACACTCGGATTCAATGAGATTTTAGGTCAGGCTCGACGACCTCGTTGAATCCGAGTTCCACTGTATACAGTACTGCCAAATTCATGCTCATTCTAAGGTAGGTGGTACAACAGGGTCTTAGTTATTAGTTTGACTGTACCCAATAAAACATTTTCCACACACTGGAATTCAAGTCTTCGTGTGGCGGCAAGGTAGTGACTCATTCATCGCCACCTTTTTGGGGGTCGCAACATGCACTAATGGCACCTGTACAAACTACCACTTCCCACAATTTCCCCCCCCCCCCATTACATTATATTACTTACTTTAAGTAAGGCATCCATCTGTCCTTGACTACCACTTTTCTCCAAATTCAACTGTAATTCTTCCTTACTTTCAGACTGTATGCCAAGTATGGACAGAAGCTGGTCTGGGGCAAGCGCGAGTCCATTATGAAGCAGTGGCACAATGTACGAGGGAAGCCATAAGCCGACTGCAGTGTAGTGTGTCATGTTGTGCATGTGTGCGTAGTGTGTCGTGTTGTGCATGTGTGCGAGAGCGAGTAGATACTGCTGCTGCGCCCTATTCATGTTTATAGAAATATGTGATCTTTGTACATTTTGTGATGAATTGCTGAATATATGACAATAAAAATATGAAGTTTCTTCTTACCGCTACCTTTGTGTTACTGAGTGTCACATGAGATAGTAGATAGCTGGTTATACTTTTTTAGTTTTAAGGGGGTATGATGAATATATGATTCGTTAGGTATTGTGTTTTTTTAATTATTTCAGTAAGAGTTTTACGGCACTTGCTACACAATATGGTTATACAAGTGCCGAAGATTAGAGGTGTTACAAGAGAGTAACAATCAGTTCCAACGAGACAATCCTTAATTAATCCCCGATTTTTACTTCTATAGAGTAGAACTAGACTAGAACACGACTATTGCGGGACTTTTGGTTCCAGAAGAAAAACCCCGCTGTAGGCAAGTTCTCGCTATAGGAATGCAAAGGGAAAATTTTTTTAAATAGACATGATTACATCCCTTCCATATATATCAATAAAATTTGCGCTTTAGATTAGTCTTCCTTTTCTTGTCAACTATGTTGATTATCTCTACTCTGGCGTTGACCAGATGACAAGGACATGTGGTTACTTGGGGGAGGCATTGCGCTGCCAAGAGCGAAATGCTCGCAGCTAAAGGGATTTGAAAACAACAACAACATGTTGATTATCTCGGCCTTTCATTCGAGTGAAAAACATTTCCTTTTGTCTTTGTTGGAAACCATTTTTTCCTTGGTTTGTTGCTTGAGCTGTCTATCCTACCGGTAAGCTTACTGTAGAACTGGTGAAGTGTATACGTGCGTATGCTTGAGCATCAATGATCGCAATTCGATGAATCAGCAATCACACACCACACGCTCTCCTCTTCTTTTTCTTTTTGGCCTAGCCTAGGGCTATTATTAGATCTACATCACGTTTGGAGTGGTTCACGCTACGCGTCTCTCCGCACCATCTCTCTCTCTGCACCATTTCTCTCTAGGCCTACCGCCTGCCCGATCTCACCCATCCCTGGACTAGCCAATCACAACGCCGGCTGTCTGTTTGGAGCCCGCCTACATCCCCCTCCCCAAGCTAGAGCTCGCTCGATCTCTCCCGCTGTATCCGAGTTCGGGACTTTCCTTGTCCCGCTATATATATCAAAAGTATAAGTACATGTAATAGAGTTTACATAGGCAGAAAGACAGGGATTCCGGTAATTAATGTCCCGCTATAGTCCTTTTCTACTGTATCTCTTTGTGAATTAATGTACGTAAGCTCCAACGAGGTTGCACAGACCGAAGTCTCTTTCAACTTTCAACGAGGTCGCGATAACCAAAGAAAAGCAATTAGCGGCCCCAAAAGCGAAGAATTTTTCTCCTTTCTCTCCATTTCGATTCCTAACACATTGTATTGCTAGATCTATTGTGCTTGCTAATAAATATGGGCCCCAAAACCAAGAGGATGGGCGAGGGTTAGCCTACGGTAGGGATGGGTGAGAACGTGATGCGGGCCGTGTGAAACTGGATGGACTCTGGATGGGTAGGTATAGGAGTATAGGTCTAGATCGAGACCATTTTTTTTCTTCAATTTTTTCTTCCCCTTATCAGAAAATCATAGCTCCCGCCTTTACTCTATTGTAGTTGTAGATCTAGGCCTAGATGTGAGAGGGTATATTTTAACATGCAGAAATGACGGTCTGATGCAGTTTGAGATTTCTGTCAGCAGGGGGAACAACAGCTTTAATTAGAATCTACTGGTTACCTTTCTTTTCTTTAGCCTTAATCACGTTCAACGAGAGGTCGGATTCAACGACGACAACTAGCCGGTCTCGGCAACCTAGTTGAATGCGACGCCCACTGTACTTCATTGCTGTCTGTCTTTCACTTTCAGCCACACCCTTGGTCTTGGGGTAGGTAAGAATAGGAAGATCAAATTAAAATCATATTGTAAAAATATACATGTATTACATGAATGTACATGTAGAGAATACCATGAAATCAGAACGTGGCTGCCTGAAGTAAAAATATACATGTATTACATGAATGTACATGAATTGAATAAGGTCATATATAAGTGCAGAAGATTAGAAGTGTTACAAGAGAGTAACAAACACAAAATAGAAGCTGAAGGAGATTGATTGATTGGGTAGATGTTTTACGGCACTATCGACACAATTTGAGCTGAAGGAGGGGAGTGGGAGAAAAGGACGGCAGATGTTTGATAGGAAAGAAGGAACAAACCTCTACCACCAGAGCACCCGCCAACCACCCGCTTTTGGTAAGTGTTTTACAGCACTTGCAACACATTTAGGCTAAGTTCACGCTGAGCCCGGCCAGTAAGCTGGCAGAAGCCGGCTGTATTCTGTCGTCACGCCTTTTTCCTCTTTCCTGCCACGAAAACTGGTGATACTTGTATTTACACGTTCAGACTGCCACCAGCACGCGCCATTTGCCGTCAGCCAGCAATTTGCTTTGCCGTGTGCACACAAAACTATGGCTGGATGGTCCAGGGGAAGTAATTTCCCACTATACCAACAGGGTGAATGTCCTTGATTTGCAGTCAATTCCCGGCAAAATGGACAAAGAGAAGCTTAGTAATAGTAGGCCTATTTGTTGTTGATTTTGTAGGAGTTTTACGGTGCTCGCAACTGCATATATGAGCGCACGAAACTCAAGTTGGTTGCATTCACAACAGTTCACTCAAGACTCAAGACGACTGGGCTCGGGTCAACAATCATCAGATTTTAAAATGTTCAAATGTAAAAAATTTGAGGTAGATATCTAAATAAGTTTAGATTTTAAAACAACTTTTTAACATTAAAATTTTTTAAGCAATTTTATTCATAATTTGCCGTAAAGGTCAATGGCCTTCATAAAATCCAGAATTCTGTTGGGATCAACGACGGAACAAAATGTCTTCCAATTTTTTGCGTTTAAAATATCGTCGGCCTTGTGATAAAAACCGGCTAACCCCAGCGAGGTAAATTTTACAGGAGAAGGAAAAAACTGTTTTATTTCAAAACAAAGGCGTCTAACGATAAATCAATGCTTTAAACACCTATAAAAACACTTTACCGAAAACCTGTAGAACTTTTTTTCCTTTAAAAATTGCTTTTAATGAAACTGTGTGGGTTAGACGGTTATGTCGCTCAAATTTTCCTGGATAAAACCGACCAACCCTCAATTTTGTGGGTTGACCGGTTTTATCAGGAAGCCACTGCTGGCCTTGAGTTTGGTTGAGTGCAGCCAAGCCACACTTGACGGTAACGTATTTGATCACTTGCTTCAATCGTCAAGATCTTTTGTAGAAGAAGAAGAAGAAGAAGAAGAAGAAGAAGAAGAAGAAGAAGAAGAAGAAGGAGGAGGAGGAGGAGAGGAGGAGGAGGAAAAAGAAGGAGGAGGAGGAGTAAGAAGAAGAAGAAGGAAGAGGAGGAGGACTATATTATTGCTACCAACATCAGCTGCTGCCATTTCAGTGCTACGGAGTCAATTCGGGCAAAAACAGCAGTCACAAAGTTTAACCTTTAATAGAAGTAGAAGAAGCAGAACACAGCAATGGGTATATTAATTACATTTAAAGTAGAAGAACAGGAGGTTGGAAGGGTAAGGGAGAACAGCTACAGCAACAACTACAAAAACAACAGTAGTAGCAGAAGCAGTATGCCTTTAGAATTTATAACCGTGTCCGACACAGTACTATTGGCACTGGGTGGCCATTCAAAGGCCTGGAAAAAAGTAATACTAAGAAAGAAATGAAAGCAGAAAGCCACACAAAAGCTCTGCTACCTCGGCAATGGTTTGGGAGAAGTTGGTTACATAATGATATATCATTATTATACAAAAAGACTTTGTGAGTACCAAAGAATGCGCCAGCTTTCTCCAAGTGTGTGGCTTGACAACTACTACTTTGTTGAGTTTTCTCGACGACAGAAGAGCATGTCTGTCTCACTCTGTGTCCTATGGCTACAACAAGGCAATACGACAAAAGTTACCATTGTTTTGAAAGACTCTACTATAATCGAATTTGGCTTAATCGCTTTCAAAACTTCTTACAGAGGCAAAGTTTCATGGTAATTGTGGTAGCATCGTGGTACGACGGCTTCAACTCAAGTAGATGTTTATACTGGTTGGCAGTTATCTTCAATCTGTCTTTGCAGAGAGGTCCAGCAGTAACCGTCGTACACATGGTGTTCAACTTTCTTGGTCCTTGCAGCGCCTGCCATCCATCATCAAAGTTCAGCTTGTACTGAATTTTAAAGACTGGAGTGTACTTTGATGCCTGCAAGCCAGTGACAGTAGGATCGCCTGCTTTTCTCCCTGGACGGATTGTTTAGTGCTCTCCGACCTTTGCGAAATCTTTGAAAAAGCTGTGGTCCAGGTACATAACTTCATAGGGCCTGGGGATGCGTCTGGCTTTGAGCATGATGTTCACGTAGTCCATTGGGATGTACATCAGTGCGTTTTTTAGCGATCGCTCAATAGTGCCATGGACTGAATCCACTTCCATTTGGGTATGGCCCTTGGGAAGAATTTCTGCTCAACTGTGATGTCAAGCTCTTTGGCCAGCGAGGCCATTGCACTCACCAGGGTGGCTTTCTGTTTTAGTAGTTGCGCCAATCACTGCAGATGATGAAGTGGTTGAAGTCAGGCACTTGCAATCTCAGGTAGTGAGTCAGACATAATGAAAACTGTTGAAGCCCAGACCAACTTCACTTTCATACCAGACATATCATCTGGCATCTCTGGTGGCAAGATCCTAAGTCGTAACATTGTGTACAGCCAGTTTTGTTTATATAAGGTGGGAGTCTTTAGTGATGAGGCCAGAAGGACGCACTGGATCTCCATACAAAGGACACACATAGCCTCCCTGTCCTTCTCCTTCTCTGGTCTAGCGGCAGCTTTCCTCATATTCATATTTGAGCTGTGCGTTCTGTTTCTGTGAGGTTTCCAGATTTGAACTTTGTACAAATGTCGCATTGGTCTTTCTTGGTTGAAAGTAAACCCAAATTGTTTTTCTTGAACTTTTGGCAGAACACGTGATAGCTCAATGTGGCTTTCACCCTCTCTGCAAAGTTCTCCATGTATACTTGATGCAGATCTGACGTTTTCTGGATTGTCATATGTAGACAGGAGGATATCTTCGAAAGTTTGTAAAAAAAATTCCTCTTTATGGAACAACTTGTCATCCTTGGCTCTCTCATGGTGGGCGCGATGTGTTCTAGGTGGGTGGACCTCTTGGTTGTTGTTTTTTTTCGGAGAAGACACTTTAAATAAACCAGTGGGTCAGGCCTGTGGTGTTCTTGAAGATTGTTTTACAAACAGGTGTTCTTTAACCATTGACTCTTGTTAGTGGCTGTAATTTCTCCTTGGGTTTTCGCTTGCTGTGTAAGATTTCTTTTTGTCTATCATGTTTATCGTGTCATATACGTAGGCTCTCTTTTCTTTCCAAGAGAGTGACCAGTGATATCATTGCATTTTGTACCAACCAGTTTACAACTGCCAAGGACGTCAAGTTCACATCCTGCTCCCTTCGTGCCTTGACATGGGTAGAGGCATCCCCAGTTCTTTCAACCTCTTCCTTTTGTTACCCTTCCAATCTTTTTCATGCCGTGTCCTTTTCGCAGAGATCAAAGGTAACATAACTATTGTACTATCAACTGATGTGACATTAGACTGGTCATGTTGATCACTTTCCACTGCGCTGAGGGTAAGAGGTGACGCAGCAAGAGTGGCATCATCTTATTGAATGTTATAGCGTTATGTAAGCTAAGGTTTGATATAAAGATAAAGCTTTAGGTTATGACACTGAGAAAATAATCTACTCAAAACACAAACGAAATGAACTTTCAAAGAAAGTCGAACGATGTTTCAGAAGGTAATGACTGCAATAAACACAGCAAATGAAAAAAAAAAAAGAAAAAGCACTTTTAAAAACAACGATCGTTGGGGGCCGACGGTGTGCTGGACAGGTCCCACAATTATTTTTTTTGGAGTGAGTTAGTAAAGGAGGAAATGCTATCTACTTCGTCCATTCAATTGTGAAGGAAAAATGATTAGGAGAAGAGACAGTAGTCCGAATAGGGGAAAATGCCTTCACAATCGGTGAATTTCGAGTTCAAAGACAAAGAAAAACACGCGGACAGAAAACAAAGTTTCATACAAAACAAAATCAATAAAGATGCATTTCAAATACCGGAATTGTCACGAGATAAACAGTTCTGTGGGAACAGTGGGGAGTTTTAGTCATTAATAACGTTATCAGCAGCATTAAAACGTAGAAAAAAGAGGAAACAACCAGATCTATATAACTCGCCAGTGAAATCAACAAGAAATATTACACAAATATTCCTTTTTGGAGAGCTCCCACGGTTATGTGAGCAAATTCTGGACTATTACAGGTCTGAATCTGATGTCAAACTAAGTCCAGAGAGGAGTCGAAGCCGGGGTTAGTCGGTAACGTAGCAAGTGGCCCCTCATTGTTAGCGCGATAAAAACAGCCAACCCTCATTCCGTCCCTCGCAGGTGGGATAGTCGGAATTATCGGGCTAAAATCCGATGGGTGCCGGGTTATACGGTTTTATTTCTAAAGTTTTAAAGACATTTCTAGACAAAATTCAGATCTGTCTTTGAGTGAGCATATGAAATGGACAATTTACTATCGATAGGGCCAATAAAAAGTTTTTTGATATTTTGTGGGTTAGACGGTTTTATCACCAGGCCGACGATATTTCCTTTGGGTTTCTCTGAAGTCTAGACATTCGGTTAAAATGTGTCTAATAAATACAGTGGAACTCGGATTCAACGAGGTCTCCGGGCCTGACCTAAAATCTCGTTGAATCCGAGTGTTCGTTATATATAGTAGCAAACATGAGGTTTTGTGTAGATAATTACAAATTACAGGCCCTGAGCAAAGTAATGTGTAAAGAGAAGTACATGTACATGTAATAAGTAGAGCCTGAAATGCCCCCATATTATAATCTGTGTGAAAAAAAAGACTGATTCGTTCAAATGCACGCCTGTGTCATCTCGATTGTTTGCCAAATGAAAAAGTTGTGTTGCTGTGCAGAGCCTAGCATAAGACAACTTTTGATTCCATAGACTAGCGCACAATTCATTATGCAGATCTACGTCCAGACTAGCTTATCATTGTAATAATGATCAATTGCTGAGGGAAAAAAAGGCTGTGACGCGTTTGTATCTGCGACGTTCAAGTTCAACGCTCAGACCGCAGGTGCCCCCCCCCCCCCCTCCCCGACACGCATACAGTCACACGTGTGCAGGCCGCCTATCCGACCCCGACACACGCTAGAGTAGACACGTGCGCGTGCCAACAACTCATGTGTTGGTATGAAAAAAGGCCGCTGATTGGTCGCATGCAATCGGCTAAAAAATGAATAATAGTACACTAGACGCAGGTGCAATGGAAGGTTTCCGCCGGGAATAGATAAGGTTCGTTCTGGGAGAAAAATGAGGGAAGCCACGTCCGTGGGGACTGTTCACCCTGGAAGCGACCTCGTTGAATCCGAGCTAGCTGATTTAAGTGCTCGTTGAATCCGGGTTATTTTTATTTTGATTTTAAAGAAGGAAAAAAACCCACGGGAAATCTATCTCCTCTCGTTGAATCCGAGTTCCACTGCAGTCTAATGGTAAAATTAAAATGCGACACAGACCAGCTTCTCATCTCCCCGAAGGAGGTATTTATGTGTTAGGGCAATGCGTTATTGAGTAAAAATGACTATTGATTTTAAAGAAGGAAAAAAACCCGGGAAATCTATCTCCTCTCGTTGAATCCGAGTTCCACTGCAGTCTAATGGTAAAATGCGGCACAGACCAGCTTCTCATCTCCCTGAAGGAGGTATTTATGTGTTAGGGCAATGCGTTATCGAGTAAAAATGACTTCGTCCCTTCTGGAGGGGCCCGAAGGATTCCACGGTCCCAGTTTGGGCTTAGGATTGTAAAGTTTATTGTTAACTTCTTTATTCTTAAAGTTAAAGTCAGTCGGTGGGAGAGTGTTCGTCGTTGATCCCAACAGAAATTAAGTAATTAATTTTGTTTCCTGTGGTTGCGTTGTCGATGGATTTCCGATATGCTGCTATCACACTCCCAAGAGAACCAGATCTTGTTCTTCCGGTGTTTTGGAGATGTTTTTGGAATGTGTTTGTGCACATTTCTAGAAGAAGCATTTCGAGGAATTTTTTGTAGTTGAGGTCAAAAGTGGGATTTAGAATCTGGGAACATGCAATGGTGAACTCGTCCCACTGTGCTTTTTGGAAGTTGAAGAGTTCCAGTTCCAGGATCGGGTCGTTTTGGAGGCTATTTTTTATCAGAAGAATTGGGAAATGGTCCGTACGGTCACCCAGCAGACCACTCAAGATCTGGGACAAGGTCAGGAGTACAAAAGGTGAGGTCAAGTGATGAAGTGCCATAAGTGGAGGTTTCTGTAAGTTGGGGACCTATCATTTCAGAGGCAGATGTTACTTTGGAATAAAAAATGTATTATTTTCTTATTCTGGTCGGTAGATTTGTCTCCCCAAAGGGGGCGGTGGGCTTAAAAGTTACCTGGCAAAATAAAGGGTTTTGGGAGCTGGAGCTTTGTTATTTAGAGGGGGTAATTTGGTGGGATATAAACTAAGCAGATCGTGAGATTGATCTGTGCAGGGTGACCCGTAAGGCAATAGGCTGGAGGGTCATCCTAAATCTTAAGATGTATTTCTCTGGGAGTGTGTTGTAGATGGTGGTTCCACCGGAAGCAATCTGGTTCTCAGTGTGAATGTGATGATACGCAGGAAAATCCTGTTTAGTTTAGTCAATGGTTGAAGCCAGGGCAAATTTTGTTTCTAGTTGTATCTTACCTGTCTAAAGGAGATCGGTGATATAACAAAGAGAACAAAAACTATCACAACTGAGACAGATCTATCATTTCTGGGTATCGTCCATCACTTGCGGAATCAAAAGATGGTGTAGCCCATGCACGCTACGATTGCAATGAATAGGGTGAACACCATATTTTCATGAATTCCGTTTCAATTATAATCGTTTTTGTAAAATCCACCACAGCATATATATATGCATTATAATTAGTTTCTTCCTCCTGGAAAGCGCCATGTATTTTCCCCTCCAAGTGTGGAATCTATTTGTCGGACAGTAACTGCCGGCTCTACAGTAAACACCGCATGGCTGGAAGTTGTCGATGGCAGCTGGCTGACGGTAACTAGCTGGGTTTAGCCTGAACTTAGCCTTAGAATACTTAGATATGTGCCGAAGCTTGCGTCAAAAGAAGCACATCGAAACAATAATACTTATCTAGTGCTGGAAAAAAGGCACAGATAGAAACAACAGAGGGAAAGTGAAAAAGTAGGACCTACCAGTGGTGCCCTCAAACCATCTGCTAAAAGGGAGCAACAAACACAAAAAAAGAGGAGAGTTTATAAAACGACGATAGATGTATGGTAGGAAAGCACACCACGATTCAATAAATGCCCTAAAGAAAGTAGATTCTACAGGGAGTAACATCCCTCTCCTTCCACATACAAAAAGAGAGAGACACGAGACAACAACTACATGAATTATTACACATACACAATAAAACAAAAATGAAACAGAAAATAGTTTGAGTCATAATTTATTGTTTATTTAGGTACATTCAATGACAAAGCCCACTGCCACCCAATGAAATTATAGGTACCACAAATGTACCACGTATAACTTCTCTCGGCGCCAGTACCCCAAGTCCATCGCTACACCCCCACGGTGTAAGTACAGGTAAAAGATGTAACAAACTTTTCACATAACAGATGTCAGTGGAATTTGGACTAGAAACTAAATGATGCGTCAGCAGAAAAAGGGCCTGGAGGTAAGCAGTTCCCCGTAAGGAGGGGGAAAAAAAGGCAACTTATAAAAGTCCACAAAAAAGGGGTTATTTATTTTTCAGCGTTACATTATCTTTGGCTCCCGGGACATAAATGCAAAGCTGTAAATAGATCCAAAACACACCAAAAGAAAGGGTTATGTCCCTTCTGCGATGAAGTGCCAAAAGAAGGTCATGATAAAGATGGTAGATGGCCTTGGAACAACATCTTGCTCAGCACACAGGAAAATACAAATTCCTACAATCCCCAGTTGTTACTGAAATTTAAAAAAAAAGGGTACAAATATGATTAGTCTTATAGCATTTGCAACACTAGTGTATAAGTGCATTAGAGTACAAATGTTACAAGAGTAACAACACCAAAAAAAAAGGAGGAGAGACAAGGTAGATAGATCAGAGAAACACTATAACAACGAAGTCAAGACTTGCCTTGCTAATACAAACAAAAACAAACACTATACCTTTATAACATAGAAAAACCAAACTTTTTAAAATGTGTGTGGAAAATGACAATGATACAGTGGGTGTCGCATTCAACGAAGTCACATTCAACGAGAAGTCGGTTCCAACGAGGCAATCCTTAATTTCCCTCTATATCTCTTTGTAAATGTATGCCAGCTCCAACAAGTTTGCAAACAGACCGAAGTCGTTTTCAACGAGGTCACGATACAAAAACAAAAGCAATCAGCCGCCCAAAAAGGAAAGAATATTCCTTTCTCTCCATCTCACGCGAAGCTCAAGGCCCATTCTGGATTCCTAACACATTGTATTGCTTGATCTAGTCTACCTCCTAATATGGGCCCCAAAGCCAAGAGGATGGGCGAGGGTTAGCCTGCAGCAGAAATGAGAGGGGGTGGGTGGGAAAGCGATGCGGGCTGTGTGAAACTGGATGAACTTGGGATGGGCAGGTCTTGATCCAGACCTTCATTTTCTTTTCTTCCCCTGTCAGTAAATCAAAGCTCCCGCCTTTACTTTATGTAGATCTAGGCCTAAATGTGAGAGGGTATGTTTCCACATGAGAAGTGTTCCGGAAAAATATAATGAAAAATGCAGAAATGACGGTCAGAACACAACTCAAACATGCTCACATTGATGCTGTTAGAGAATTTCGTCATTAGTGGGGAAAAACTGATTTAATTACTGGTGTTGGTACATCGTGTAATATAATATAATAACTTGTCTCCTTTTTTTTCTTTAGCTTAAGTCACGTTCAACGGATTCAATGAGCCGGTCCCAGCAACCTAGTTGAAAGCGACACCCACCATATAGATTTATAAGCTGTATCACAAAAGAGAATGTGCCCAGCACTTCTACATAAATACCCAGAGGGTAGGGTATTCACGCTTATTCTAGTGGGCAGAGGGTTATGTTCCACCACTCTCTACCTCAACAGCTCAGAGAGAAGCATTGAGGTTATTAGTGTGATGGATTGTGAATGCAAGGGAGAGGATAAAAACAATCTGTATGTTTCACTTGATGTTCTCATTGACATATTTAAATCATTTCGGAGACCCTGCCTCACCAATACCAACCCGTGATATAAGCCGTGTGGTGGTTACGCTCTTCACTAAGCAATGTAGATGATGTAAGTTGGTACGATACAGAACTTATGCCGTCTACATTGCTTAGTGAAGAGCGTAACTCAGTGCTTCCACTAGCTGAAGCTGAAAAGTAAGGAAAATTCTGCTGGGGGTATGGAGGCCTTTGCGGCCCCCAGCAGGGCCCAGGGACAGAGCCCGAAGAAATTGAAATTTAGTACTTTTAGAGGGTTGAAAATGGCATTTGAGAGCCTGTTTGAAGAGATTGCCAACAAACCATGCTACCTATTTTTTCACCCAGATTTTGTCTTGTTTAATTTC
>NW_004797319.1:960472-965272 GCF_000002075.1 Aplysia californica | reverse complement strand
TCCATTGCTACTATAATTCAATTAATTTGTCATCGCACCTTTGATACTGATAGAAGGCAAACCTGGGAATAATGAATAGATATATGTAGGCCGTACCTTCACAATACAGTTACCAGACCTGCCACTCTATGAAGCCTCAAAATTAGGATCTCAGGGAGAGAAAAATCGGGATCAACAGCAAATCACCAAGGTGACTGCCAAAGCTGACTTTAAAATTTTCCATGGGTGTCCATAAATTACTCGGCATATATGCTCTCTGTGTGTCTTTGCGTGCGTGTTATTATTTTTGGTAAATCCTGAAGCATCACGTCAAGCACTCCTAGTCCAAAAGTCTCTACCCCCCCCAACCAATAAGTCCCGAAATACATGAACTTAGGTTGACCCCGTCAACGGACGGTCCCCGACACGCAGAACTCACAAGGCGATGTCATGTCACGTGATCATGCGTATGCGCGATTGAAACAATTTTACTAACAGGTCCGACTAACTGCATGTTCAAACAAAATACTCAGATGAGAAACAGTCGTTCTACTTCTAGGATAACGACGGCGGCCGACCGACCAAATTAATGTACCAACATATCTCTTATCCCTCATAATGCGCAGTTTACATGTAGTTGTGTAAGGGTTAGAACGACTGTCGCTCGTCCGAATCTTCGCAATGATAGAGAGAATTACCGTAAATATCCGTAACTTATACAAGACATACGAAGGCGAGTACGGATCTTTTGCTACGGAATTTCGGTAGTCCTACGCTGTCGCAGATTTTTACGGAGGGAGTTGATGATGATGGAGGAACAAGTACGGAACTAGCAGAAAGTACGGATTTCCGTAAAAATACGGAAGAGTGGAAGCACTGGTAACTACCGCACCACTGGTACCGGTTGTGTGGTCTATGAAGATCAAAACCCTGCTAGTGACACCCAACATAGGCAGACACTCACTTCACAGAAAACAAATGGAAATATAGCAAACATCAGAAAAGAAGTTCAACATGTGGTTAAAGAAATGTCCCCCCAGTTTCACAAGTCAGGACAGTCCTGGAAAATTTAGGACAGTTGGCAAGTCTGTACTATAAATTAGTATAAAGTTAATTTGGACCTATATCAAGACATGAGTACAGCTGCCTGCAGTTTCACTCACCACTTTTTCTTCCTTTATAGAATCCTGGAAAAAGTAAAAGTAAGGGATTTCATCTGTCTCCCCCTCTGGTGTCTCCCATTTCAAAAGGACCATGGTACCATCTGGATCCATTGACTCTCCTGGAGAAAAAAACAACAATACACATATTTAAGTATCATTTAACACCCCACACAAAAAAACTTGCTTTAGTAAGCATCTTGCAAAACAATTGGGTAATAAATTACAGGTGTTACAAGAGAGTAATGAACTCACAAAAAAGAAGACGAGACAAGGGCAACGGCAACAGATGTCAAGATGTGTTGACAAGAAAAAAGGTGCAAACCACACAGGCCACCAAGTTCTTTGTTTGAGTATAGAGAAGCACATCAACAGTGGCGCTCCCCAAACCACCGGCTCACCCAGTTTAGTTGTAGTTTTATTTCATTTGAACCACAAATATTTAAGTATCAAGGACTTGAGGCATTACTAGAGAGTAATATACAAAGTATAGATCTAATTGTATCAAAACGTTACAAATGACTTGGGATTAAAAATTACCACAAAGCATCAAAAACAAATGTCCGCTTGACTTTCATATGCCATGTCTATAAAGTCACGACATGTTGGTCGACAAGAGTCGTTTCCTGTATGCCTCCTTTGACACTGACAATGTGAATTATCATCATGACAGTAACACTAGGAGGCAAATAACAAACAAAACATGTGAAGTTTAATAAAATGGGGGAGAGAGAGAGAGAGCAATAGCAACACAGCAGTACTAATTTTATGCATAAAAATACAAATTTTAATAGGCATTTTGACAGATCCCCCACACACAATAGCAGCAAAAAATAAAAATTAAAAAAATAAGAAACCACAAAGACAGATATATGGATACATTGTGCTCACTTTCAAAATGAACTTTGATAAGTGGTGAAAGAGAAAGTGGCCACTGTACAGGCGACATTTGTACAGGTTTGACAGTATTTGTATTAACACCACAGTTTCAGTTTATTGATGACCCCCACCCTATCAATGACGTCGGATAATAACCACAAAACATTTAAGACAAATGTCCGCTTGACTTTCATATGCCATGTCTACAAAGTCACAACATGTTGGTCGACAAGAGTCGTTTCCTGTATGCCTCCTTTGACAATGACAATGTGAATTATCATCATGACAGTAACACTAGGAGGCAAATAACAAACAAAACATGTGAAGTTTAATAAAATGGGGGAGAGAGAGAGAGAGCAATAGCAACACAGCAGTACTAATTTTATGCATAAAAATACAAATTTTAATAGGCATTTTGACAGATCCCCCACACACAATAGCAGCAAAAAATAAAAATTAAAAAAATAACAAGAAACCACAAAGACAGATATATGGATACATTGTGCTCACTTTCAAAATGAACTTTGATAAGTGGTGAAAGAGAAAGTGGCCACTGTACAGGCGACGTTTGTACAGGTTTGACAGTATTTGTATTAACACCACAGGATTTCAGTTTATTGATGACCCCCACCCTATCAATGACGTCGGATAATAACCACAAAACATTTAAGACAAATGTCCGCTTGACTTTCATATGCCATGTCTACAAAGTCACAACATGTTGGTCGACAAGAGTCGTTTCCTGTATGCCTCCTTTGACACCGACGATGTGAATGATCATCATGACAGTAACACTAGGAGGCAAACACAAACTAGTAAGAGGTAAATAGCATACAACTTTTCATTTGATATAACCAAAACAAATGATCCTCTTTGCAGAAAGCATCAGATGTCGATGTCATAAAACAACATCACCATAAATCATTTCAGATACACAATAGAGTGAAAGAAAAATAAGACCAACTAGTTGGCACCCCCGAACCATCTGCAGAATCTAGACAAAATCCATGACAAACATGTGTAGAGCAGTATAATGGGAGTGCCTTTTGATTGAAAGAGGAAGAGCCGAATATGGGCCCGTTGGGGGATCGGGTTTGGTCAGGTTGGTTTGCTAGCCAGATTAAGGGCGTAAAGCAGCTACCGTGGCACAAGCTGATCGCGCCCGACTCGCCACCTAAAAAACAAACGCCACGAAGATACCAAACGTTTGGGGTTTCAAGGAGACAGCAAAGAAAAGCCAATTTGAAAATAAAATCACACAGGACAGTTTTTTCCCATTCAAAACAAAAGAGAGCAAGCAGTCCAAAAAAAAAGAAGACTTTTGTTAATTTTATATTGAAAAAAAAACAACAACAACAAAACAAAAAAAATCAAAAAAAAAAAACAACAACACATAAGACTAGACAAAATACTTCACCGCTGTAGAATTCCAAGCTTCCACAACAGCTTGGCAAAATGCCATGTAGAATATCTGGTTAATAAACAAACACATGCCACAGCATGTCTGCTTGATTTTCATATGCCGTGTCAACAATGTCACCACATGTTGGTTAACAAGCAAATCATGTTTTCTGTATGCACCTTTCGACACTGACAAAGTCAATCAGGACTCTGCCAGTAACACAAGGTGCAAAACTCTGATTAAATTACATGACATAGCAGAGGTGCTCTCCAACCACTCACAACCCAAGGTAAACTTTACACTCACCTTGGTAAAACTGCAAATCTTTGTACATTGCCAAAGCTTCCTTGAAGGCTTTTTGTATAGACACCTGGAACGCTTCTGTGTCTCTGCCGGGCTGAGTCTCCTTGATCTTTTCCAACAGACTGTGGGCACATACAAACAAAAACATTGGCGGTTTGGCTGAGGCAATGATACCAATCCCTAGAAAATAAATACTATCCCTGATGCCACTGCAAAGAGCAATCACTGCTCACAGGTTTTTAAAAAGTCTCTTTTAGTAAGGTTTAATAGTGCTCGCAACTGCATAAGGCAGGGCTGCCTACCTCAAAGTTCCCATATCAGGTAGATTCAGGTATTTTGGCCCCAAATCAGGTAGTACAAAGACAAAGTAGAAAAAAAAAGAAAAAAAAAAGATGATTGCTGCCCCATCGAACGCTCTTGCTTTCAGACTTTCCGTGATATTGGGTAATTATATTTATAAAACTTGTTTGAGCATGCACATGTGTGTGTGTGTGCACATCCGCAAGAAATGAGGTGAGGTTTTTAAAAAAAAATCATTTATGGATTATCATTCTGGGCACCTATCATTCAGTATTGAATCTGGAATTGAGTGCAGGGTGACTGCCAAACTGACTTCAAAAACCCTAGCCCATACAAATAGAAACTATATTAAAACATACTTCCCGACACTAGCATGGGACACTGATAAATCCTTGGAGACTTAGGTATGACAGACCAATTTTAACCAGTTTTATCCTAAAAATACAAAGTGAATCCTGATCTGGGCCTGAAGAGAGGCAAGAAGAACATCAACTGCCAAAACCATGCTTGGTTAGAGCAGTCACGTAGCAATGACCACGAAAAAACTTTTTTTGCCAGAAAGTGTTTGCAAATAGGTGCATTGTAGCTTTATCTTCACAGAGCATGGAACTTTTTGAATTTTTGAAATCCATCAATAAACAAAAAAGTTACGAATTTTTTAATCAATTAATTTTTGGTACACATTTATATAATGAAAAACCCCCCAAAATATGGGACGTTCTATGCTGAGTTTTGAGACAATATTCGTCATAACTCGCTCATTTCTCAGAGTATTTA
>NW_004797319.1:945268-960027 GCF_000002075.1 Aplysia californica | reverse complement strand
AGCATGCATACTTTGTTATAGAAAAGATCGTCTCTGTGTATCCATTGTTGGACAGTGTCCTATTGTGTGGTAGATTAAGAGGCGTTCAGATAATATAGTTTACAAGTCATGGGAATATTTTGCATGTGTAGGCTACAACTCACACAATAAATGTAACATATTTACACCCTCCCCCCACTTCTCTCTCACTCTCACGCGCACACACACACATGCACGCGCGCGTACGCGTGAACGATAACAATGTATAAACGGGACTATCTTCCCAGACTGGACTAAAGTACCATACTCTTTAATAACAATCTTAATGCCTCACTTTTCCGCGTTTGTAGCGCCCGAGGCGACCGATGACGTCACTCAGTGGAAATTTCCCAGCCGCCGGTCGTTCACCCAGCACGCGCAAATGGCAATGCCGCTTACTTCCTTAGTTACTCCCACATCTTTAAAGATTACACGAAAACCGCTAAACACAGAAGCATGAAATTTTCAGGGAATTAAGAAAAATGGTGTTCAACGTATCAGTCAGTTTGACAAATCACAGCTCTGAAAAATCTTCAAAGTGCACCACATCAACCACTTTCGCAAACGTTTTTGACTACTTCTTGGATGGGTACAAAGTTGTCAAAACTGCATACTACGAGATTGACCAGTTTTCTGATTGGCTGCCAAGTTTCATTCATATCCATTCACGAGAAGCGGCGGGAGAGCGAGTTGAAGACAACAACCTTTGCGTTAGTGCGTCCCACGAAACACCCCCGCCGCGGAGGCCAAAAATCGGCAGAACAAAATGCGCTCGGGGGGCATTGGTAAGTCCAGGACTTTAAAAAGCATGTAAGACAAAACAATTATAAAACCTTTATAGTTAGGCTTAAAGCAGAGCAAAAAGTGAAAATAAAAAAGAGCGTGTACTGAGAGCCGGAGCTAGAAGGACAGAGCACCGGATGTAGTGATGCTGAAAACCTGGCAATCATTGAATCACTGCATCATGGACTAAGTATTTATTTTTTTCAAAATGCTAATAAAATCACAGTACCAGTTTTTAATCACCAACAAGCCATCATGCAGAGATGCCAACCACAGAAAACCAAAATGAGTATTGGGAAAAATGAAAATGTGTATTTTCAGGGGAAAATGGGTATTTTCCACAACCGACCAACCAGTAATAGTAAAATGTTCAGGGTGTCCAGCAATATTTCCTGAAAAAAAATTACTAGCTCACCAGCTCGAAAAAAGGAGCACACACGCGTACAATATGTATGTATCCAGTCAAAAACATGTCAGTATTCAATGTCGTACTGGGGTCTTGTTTGACTTAAGTATTTCAGTCTATTATATAGGTCTAATATTTTCCTCTCATTATTATATTTTAAAAAATAAATCCTGCTTTGAGAGTTCGGAAGGACCTAGATCAAGAATTTCTACAATCAAGAGCCAGTCTGGGTGTCACGATTCATGTCATGAACTGACAGACTCAAATTATTGCTCAAACTCAGAGCAAAGCAATAACTTGAATGGCTCAAGTAGACCATGCACCTTGAGAGTTGTAACAACTGTGGTAGAGCAAGATGCAGTGACACTGAAAATCTGCCAGTCTTGAACAGAAAGCTACAACATACACTGTAGGTATAATTTACTATCACCCATCCAAGTAGGTATAATTTACTATCACCCATCCAATGAAACGCGCACACTTTATTTCAATAACACAGGCTTGCAAAGTATGAGGGGTCCCGATTCCGCACACGGCCTGCATCAACGCGCGCTTTGCAGAAAGCTCTAATCAAAATTCTGAAATGTGCACCCAAGCTTTTGTCCTCTGGTGTTGCCTTAACCCCCCCCCCCCGATAGTATCCGAAACCCCCAAAAAATCAATCTCCTCCCCTATTACGCAGTCATATGCTTCGCAACGCCGTTACTCCCATCAAAGACGGTCTTTACTCACACGATGTCGCTACGGATGCGCGCAGGTTCAGTGACCGGTCACGATGGCGAGCCAGACAATCTAAAAATCGGACGGCGGTCGACGCTTGTATTTTCTTTTCTTTCTTTTTTCCTCAAGTGATAGCACAGCGACGAGTCCGTGTATTTATTACATTTTATTTGCAAGGCGACATTGCGTTATCAGAGAAATGCTGGCAAACTTCTCGGTGGTAACGAAAACGAAAGTAGATCTTGATTTTCCCGATCGAGCCTCGGTGTCACATACGCTTCCGCCATAGCTGCCTATTCGTGTGATAGTGAAACATTCTCTCCGGATGGGGAAAAGCTGAACGAATATAATATCACGATCGCGACCGGCAAAAATGAACTTACTGACCACATTGGACTTGGTTTTCAAATATTCCAGTTCCGCGATACTGATACTATTTTGACAAAAGATGGGACTTTAGATAATTAGGTTTACTCGCCCAAGTTGAATCTCGAATTTTTCGCACTACAGGATGCATATTTTTTCATGAAAAGTCGTATTCGCGTATTTTCGGCCAAAAATCGTACTAAAATACCTAAAATAGCCCTGCATGTGAGCCTCAACCAGTCTGAAAATTTTGCGCCCCTCCCCCCAAAAGAGCTTTTGTGGGTGTCATAAGGAAGGACTTCCGAGTAACGAACGACCACCCCAACAAACACAACAAAGAAGAGACCTAACCCTACCCCTACCCCAAAAAAGAACCTGCAACGAACCTCATGTGAAAAGGCCAGCAAAAGTCCAAAATGAAAAACATTTTTAAAATTAAAAAACCACACTCCAAAACAAACAAGGCTTACAAGGAGCATAATGGCATACATCTATATATTGCTAGATCTATAATAATAGGGTTTGATACAATAACACAATAGATTCTAGAATTGGAATATGAATCCTCCATATAGATCTAGTAAACTAAATAAATCTAGATCTAGATCTTGTAGAACAAGTGAATAGGATCTAGGAATAGGCCTTGAACTAGAAATCCGCATCCGATTCCGAACAGAGGGGCTCAGCTGAGTCTAGACTTGGTCTAGATTCTAAATAAATAAATAATTCACGCACCTGATGAAATGCCCTTTTCCAACATTAATATTACAGCACAGCCTATGATAGGGTTTGACAAAATAGAATTGGAATATGAATCCTCCATTGAGGTCTATAATGATCTAGAGTATATAAATCTAGATCTAGATCTAGAAATTCATGACGAAAGCCTATTTTTTTTAAAACACACATGTTCGAAAGGAATCATATCATATTCATAGTTTCGATTTTCCTAGAAAAACTGTTCCCAGGGTGACTGCCAGTCCGGCTTCTCAATTTTCAAGGGAGGGGGGGGGTGTCTCATCCATTCTCCAGGGGCATTTTACATAACAACGACAGTGCATGCTCCATTTATATATTATATGTATATATAATATATACACACACACGCATGTAGGTACATTGAATCCAGTCAACATGATGTCAGTGTGGCACTGGGATACTGTGACTTAAGTTTTTCAGTCTGTTCCAACTTATTTATATTTTCCCCTCATCATATTCGCCTATATAAACTATATAAAAATGCCTAGAACCAGAATATCACTGTTAAGAACCAGTTGGGGCGTCAAGGTTTATATAATAAACGTGAAAGACAAATATTATCACTCTAGCTCAAAGTAGAGTAATAACATGAATGGCTCAAGTAGACCTATTCAGAGCGAGAGGTGTAAGAACTATTGGAGGGCAAGATGCAGTGACACTGAAAATCTGCGAATCTTGAACAGAAAGCTAAAATATACAATGCATATAATTTACTATCACCTACGCAATGAAACGGGAACCCTTTAGTAAAAAGAACACGGCTTAGACGGTTGGAGTATGATGGATCCCGATTCCACACAAGGACTGTGCACCAACGCGCCCTTTGCAGAGAGATCTACCAACTTCCAAGTTCACGTTTTTTTTGTTATCTGGCGTTGCCTTCAACCCCCCCGGCGTGCGTCTTAAAAAAAACCAACACAATAATCCTCCCATTCTCGAGTCCTATACTTCGCAGCGCTCAAACTTTGCATGAACTTTGGTGACCTCAACCATCGCCTATGCTCACAATGTGACGAAAACGCACAGGTTCAATGACCGGTCACGATGGCGAGTCTTTGTTTTTTTTCACACAAGTGACAGCACAGGACAAACGATTTTAAATTTTCATGGCGACACAGCGTTTGTAATGCAGAGCCTGCATGTTACAAATGTGGCGTTATCAGACTGCTATAGGCCCTACCGGCAAATTTCTGGGTGGTAACGAAAGCAGATCTTGATTTTCCAGATCGAGCTTCGGTATCGCACATACTTCCACTTGTTGCCGCCATTACCGCATGTGCGCGTGTAACGTACTCTCAGGCCGGGAAAGGCAGAATAAATATTATATCACAATCGCGACCGGCAAAAATGAACTCAAGGACGTTATCGGATTTTGTTTTCAAATATTCGAGAACTTTTAAGTATTTCCCCGGGTCTTTCACGGGGCAATTTACAGATTTCTTCAAATTCCCGTTGCATTCCGGATCTCGGCGGTTTTTTTCAAATTCCTGGGTAATTCCAGGGGCCTGGCAGTCACCATGTACACGTGTTCCTGTCCGATCTGGCAAAATTCAAGTTTTCAAGGAGATTTTTCCTTGAAGGCAAATTCAAGGAGATTTTTCCTTGAATGCAAATTCAAGCAGTTTTCAAGGACTCCTTGAATTCAAGGAGGCCGCGGGAACCCTGTCTTTTTCTTCCCTTTTTTTGGTCATTATAGTGACATCAGTGAGAATATTTATTTAATTCGTATGGCGACACTATTTTTTTAATGCACAAACTGCATGTTACAAATTTTCATTAACTGTAAATCTAACATTAAACTATCATCGGACAATTCTGAGCGGTGAAGAAAGCGAAAGTAGATTTTGATTTTCCAGATGGTGTCTCAGTATTACACCTACACTTCCGCCCCCGCCCCAACAGAACCGGGGTAAAAATCGAAAGCACACAATGAAACCCTCAAAAAAATAATTTCCACTCACACTTTGACAAATGACTTGAAGTACGCTACGAAATCCTTCTTTGAGCCAAAACCAGTCTCCACCAGCCTGCCATCTACAACAACGTCAATACCAGACGTGGCAGAGGCATCTGCCTGTTCTGTGGCCTCCTCAGCACTTGGGTTAGCTCCAAGCAACCTCTCATCCACAGCATCAGACCTGGTCACATGCTGACAAGATAGGATAATAAAACAACCCGTAAATTTTTTACCTTTATAAAAGTTTTTAGTTTTTAAGGACAGTTAAAAACACAAACATGGAGGAGAGATGAGGACGATATATGTTAGATTTAAAGAAGAAGCAAACCACATCAGAAGACCAGCAAACTGCCCACCCACTACCAAATGACAAACGCGTGGCATTGTGAGGAAATCAGGTGCTTGTCAAAATTAAATTGAAGAAAGTCATTTTCCCACTATTTTCATTGCATTAAATTGTTAATTATTTCTCAACACCTTTTATGTCCATTTAAAAGTACAATTTTGCTGAAAAAGAACACTAAAATGGAACGATTAAAGACATAAATGGTAAAATTTGTTATTTCCAAAGAACTTCAAGCTTTGTAAATTAAATTACCAAACCTTGATGGTCATTTTCTGTGAGACAGCCATGTGTTGCCAAGGAGAGAAGTGTCCATCATATAAACGGAACAGATCTTTTGAAAGGGGGGAGGCCGGGAAGGGATAGGAAGGTTTTTGAGGGAAATTTTGTTTTTAAGTTTAAGTTCGGGCTTCGTTCACGGTTTAAACAACCACCACTCGAGTTTGTATTGACGTGTTCATCGTTATGGACTGGGTAAACAATGACTGCTCAACTCACAATTTGTGTAACGAGTTGTGGGAAGGGCTTTTAAAGGTCATGACGGATCACATGCTTCCATCACCAGCAGCTGAAAATTTATTGTTACCAATTGGTTGACTAGGGGAAAACATTGGAACCGTCCAAGCAACATCCATATGTTGCAGGGACTAACAATTATAATGACAACAAGTAAATAGATTTTATCACAGCCCATCCACAGCATTAGGGGTCAATTCATAATCTATTAAATAAATGTCGGGCGACAAGATTTGCATGGCCATCTCAGACTGGCATTTTTCATTGTCGGTTGATGAAATATAGTTGTCGTGTTGGATGGGCGAGCGACTTACAGTTAAATTATATGGAAACCCCCCCTGGAAAATAGAATGTCAAAGTGGCCACTTGTACAGGCGGCCGTCATGACAGGTTTGGCTGTATCTCTAGGTTAGTTCAAGATAGACGGGTATTTTTTTCCACACGAAAAGCAAGACACATGGACAAACTTTAAGAAGACAATACCAATAATACTCAACATGTTTCAAAATTGATAAGCGCTTGATTCCATATATGTGCTGCATCATGGTGAAATTAGGCTATGCCCCCCCCCCCCTCTCAAAGCAAGGGAATCAAATGGGCTCCACAATAATACCAACATTTAACACACGCAAAAAATTTTTTTATGGACGCCCCATTCCAGTCCCGTGACACGAACAGGTCGAGATTATTACCTTGCCCTTGACTTTGTAGAACCCATCAATCTTTGCCACGGGAAATGTGTCAGTGAAAAGTTCATCACCTGAAGAGAAAGAAAAATAACAACTAGCCTTGGAACAGATATAAGAAGTCCAGATAGCATGATGAATGATTTAACTTTCTTTTAATTTTAAAATGAAGGGGAAAAAAAAAAAAATCCACGGCAAGGAGAGCGCACTCAAAATAGATATCACAGAGATATAAATTGTCTAATATTATATGCATAATATAATGAGTCAAAAGTAAAGTAGAAATTTGCGTCAAACCAAGGAAAATGAACAGCCATAGATCACATGAAGCTAAGCAAGCACCTAGCACACACCTGTGATTGCCCCAAATATAGAGGATGTATATCTTGTTAATGTCTTTTTGTCCCCGGTAAAGCACAGTTCTCAATATTTTCAGGTGTTTTTCCTCTTAGGTTCGGAATCCCGTAAAATCCAGTAAAACGAGAGGCTCTTATTATGTCCCGCAGTGCCAGATCAATAATATCGCGGTTGTTGTAGCGTTTACTACGACATAGATTATAGATCTAATTGGGTTATTTCTGGGCGCGCAACGCTCATATTGGCCTGTAGGGCAAGCTGAAACACACCAGCAACGTAACCAAATGCAAAGACCCAGAAACTGTGGATGGGGAGAATGACTAGCCTTGGCCTACTTCCAAAATTTTTACGACAATTAGTCCCAAACCGGAAAAGTTGGAAACCTTATTTATGTTCAAAAGCCGGAAATTCTGGCATATATGCTGGAAAACTCACCCATGCGTCAGATCTCATCTGCCGATCCGGTGTCCCCGCCAACCCAAAAAAAAACCCCAAGATGTTTTTGTTTAAAGGTGGTCAGGGCCTTGCCTTGTTAAATACAAGTGAAATTTTACTGCTGGTATTTTTTTACTTTCCCTCCCGTCTCACACTTAACTACCAGTTGTCCATTTTCTACTAAATATTGATGAGCTGAACACGAATTTCAACTTCATTTCCGTCCCAAATTAATAGTTTTTTAAATACGGAGTGTCTACGTACACAGTAACCGGGCGCGTAGCCTCAGGGTTTACGTACACGGTAACCGGGCGCGTAGTCTAAGTATAAAAAAAAATGCCAAAAAATTCGAACCACGATTGATTGGTCGCGACGCAGATGCTAGTTCTATGTGTCGTTATCAACAACCCTCCAAAGATCTAGATAGCACTCGAGTGAACACAACACATAAAGTTTAAGAGCAGCATCCTTCATAGGCAACACGTCATATCTGTAGCTGTAGCGAAAATTAAACTGTTTGGAACTGTAGCATTTCTTTATGAAAATATTTACTGCTGACATTTTTTGGACCAATTGAACCATATTGTATATGAACAATCTTTGGTAGGCCTATAATATAATTATAGATCTATATATATATATAAATCCGAAATTTGCGTGAAAGGATCTGATTTCAAAGTGTTCGGAGAAATAGTGCCCAGCTTTATTTTCCCGACACGGCTGTTAAAACCCCACTGAAAGTGGTACTTTAGCTGGTGGCCGAACCCCAGTCTGACCTCCCGCGCGAAGGTAATAAATCAGTGTCAGTTGGCCACCCTCATGCTTAACAACCATGACGATAGCGATGTCCGCGCCGTGCCTGCGTAACTCGATTCAGGTAATTTTCGTATCACTTTCCCTCGTTATTTCTCCCGATCTGATAAACCTAGAAGCTTGTTTAAAATCTCATTTTAAAGAGTCTTAAGACTAACAAGACGATCCCACTTTCGCTCCGGAAATCTCACTGATGTTATAGCATTTAAGCGCTTTGCAGGACAAGCGTTTTGTTCAACTAAAGATGCATTTTGAATTATATTCCATTTTGGAGTTTATTATCTCAAAAGACAAACTCAAATTTTCACTCAGATTTCTGTGCTTCACTTGAGACAGCAATACTTGAACTGTGTGAGCAAGTTCTATTTCTGGGAAATGAATGTGTGATTTTATATGATTTTTTTAAAAGGTACCCCCTCCCCCGTGATTCACTCGGATTGTGATCTTTCATTTCTGTTCTTATTTATCGCGTTATTTTTTCATTTTTCTTATCGAATTTTTGGAATATTTTAGCCCAGTTAAGAAATGGAGAAACATACAGAGGATTCACATTTTCAAAAGCTGCACGAACTTTGCAGAACTTGTGGTGGCAGAACACTGTCAGTCAAGCAGAAGGCACAGAAAAGGCGACCCCTGCAGTGTTCTGAGTTTGCGTCGGACATTCTCTTGGCCTTTGGTGTTAGCATAAACACCATGTCAACAACAATATTTCCTGCCTCGTTCTTTGGAAACTATGAAACGCGATCACAATCGTTTAAAAAAATATGGCCATGGCCTAAAGAAAAATGTCGCTAGTTTTCACAATAGTTTACACCTCCCACTAATAAACATTGAACCCGTTAAAGTAGCACCACCATACCTTCATATCCTTTTGGGTATAGTTCTGAACCACCACCGTTTGCTGGAGACAGCGACACACACAATAGACATACAGCTAAGTGAGCAATCAGAGGAAGACTTTAAAGGGGTTTCGTCGTCACTAAAACTGGAGTGAGAATAGAGGTGGCCATTGAACGCGCACCGGGTGAGAACCGGTGCGCGTTCACCCTAAACCACAGAATTCTACACTGTGATAACAGAAAAATTGTAGAATTCTGTGCCGTGAACAAACGTTCCATTACAATTGTAGCCTACTAAAAGCGTACAATTTTGTCTGTGGGCAGTGGAGTGGAGAGAGAGAGAGAGAGAGGAGTAGCGCGAGAATTTCCGGGCAAAACAAAATGGTGACCCGCGTAGTTCGGCTCGATTCGAAAAGTTAAATAGCCGTAGCATCTTTGTAGACAACCAAATTAATTTACTTTTGTGTTTTAACATCATTTTTTAACTTTGTTTTGGTCAATTTGATCGTCCACACCGATAGACAGTATTCAGAAAGAGACAGAGAGAGAGAGAAGAGGGGAGGAGTAGATCTTGCGAGAACTTCCGGGCAAAACAAAATGGCGACCCGCGTAGTTCGGCTCGATTCGAACAGTGAAATAGCCATAGCATCTTTGAAGACGATCAAATTAGCTTACTTTTGTGCTATAACGTAATTTTTTCTTGCCTTTTATCAATTTGATCATCCACACCGATGATAGACAGTATTCCAAAATGAGGAAAAGAAGGTGAGAATAGCCTACGCTGGCAAGTCTCACCCGGGGTGAGAGGTAGATCGTTTTTCTATTCTCACTCCGGATGAGAATAGATAGCCACTTCCTTGAAGAAGTAGATCTATGAATCTGCACAGAAAGGAAACAAAAAGAACCAGTCTCTGACCATTTAAAAATGAAGACCAATTATAAAATTACCACTTAACTTGAATCGAGATCAAAAATCTATTTCCGGCTCAAGACAAACATCGAAACCAAGACACTAAACAAAACTAGAGTTAGATAGAATCTACGTCGGACAGTGGGACCGAGTCCAAAACATCTCGAATTTTAGAGAGAATTTCAATATAAAAATCGTATATCAATACTAAATCTGAAGTAAATAAAACACACATATATAAATACCTGTAACAATGCACTTGTAAATAATCATTTTGACGGATGTGTCGCGATTTCTTTGTTACCTATCTGGTTCACAGAACCACCGACTGGATTGCCAGGCGTAAAAAGGAAGCGGAAGTTAAAGTCTACGTCCTTTGTCAATAATTGAGGTGTCCCTCGTGATTCGGACGTTTCTAAAATCGTACGAGTTATTATTAATAGCTACATCTAGGCTAACTGGGAACACGTTCGATGAAAGGACTCAAAAAAACCACACAAAAAAGAATCGATTGTCAACTCATTGTGGAATCAATGCACACTGCTTCCGAACGGAAGCCTCACTTGTTTACAATGGCATCTTAGAAGACGAACGGACTTTCCCAAGATGAGATCTTAAAAAAACGTATGAAAAACTGAAAATTAAACTGTGACTCATCCAGACTCCTAATTGTACACCCTTAAATGATTCTGAATCCTCATTTTAAAAAATAAATTCGAACTTTAAGTGAGTCGTAAGTTTTAGGCGACAAGAGTGACGTACTTTCACAAATATGATTGTAATAGATATCCCCTCCCAAAAATTTTTAATTAAAATTTAATTAATCAATTAATTAAAAATTTCAAAAACACAAACCCCCAAACAAACCAGAAACAAAACGTTAAAAAAGAAGAAAAACACAAACAAAATATCTGCATTTATAATAAAGCATAAAAATGTCTCCACCCCCCCCCCCCACCCCCCCCCTTCCTCCCTTAATATTCTGTCGAGGTGAGACACAAACACATTTCAGCAAATTTTTATTTATTTTGCAGACCATTGAAATGTGACACTATTTTTGGCTTGGAGTGTGATCCAAATCAGTCTCACAATTTTTAATTTCTTCCAATTAAAAAAATTCTTTGACTTCCATAAAAAAAATAAGATAGGCTACAAACAGAACACAAAAAACAATTTATGTAACAACCCCTTCCCCCAAAAAAGCAACAACAGCAACAAATAAATAAATAAACAAACGGAGAATCATGGCGAAATAGATCTCTCAGTAATACATGTAACTTTGAGAACATATTCATTTTACTTTTCCAATAATGCAGTGTCTGAAGAAACCTTATCCAAAAACTTTTGGCCTAAAGAAAATTAACTTGATGCGTTAAGAAAAATAAATCTTTAAAAAAAGCAGAGCTCATGGATGGTTTGGGGTATCCATCTTAGTAAAAATCATTAATGATGACTCTGGTAAACTTCAATAATATCCTCCTTTTTGACATTCATCAGTTTAATTTTTTTTTAAATCTTGTTTTTCATCATATAGTGTACCCTGAAGCCAATTTGCAAAGAGAGATTCGAGCCCGCAAACTGGGCCCATCCCTGGAAGGAAATTAATGTGGCAAACTTTTCTCTGCCAGAACTGGTCTGGCCATAGCAGAAGCCATAAGTCATTACCTTAACCTTTATTTCTTCTGTTTCTCTCAAGAAATGTTATTCTCTGCGGTTGTAATGGTGATCATTGCCACGCATGGACGATTAACTTTCATAACTTACACTACCCGGTACAAGTATTATTAAATATAGGTAGGCCTATCTACTGCAGGGACATGATAGGGTGGTATTGAAAATAATAACATGCACAGTAGTAACAAAATCATGGAAGAATTAAGTTTTTAGTGTATAAGTTGGTCTTTATACTTTATACTAGTATTTGGAAGATCAAAAATTCCAAAAAGAACAAAAGAATCCAGCGAGACTGGATAACCGCACAGCCAATCTCAAACTTGAGATAAAAATATATGCTGGACAAAAACTACAGACTAGGAATCCGCATAAACCGAATTCTGCGGGATCGCCAGATTATCTACAGTTTGTCTGGGATTTAGCTCTATATAACCCCCCCCCCCCCCAAAAAAAAAAAAAAAAAAAAGCAAAAAAATATTAAAAGATTAGTCTATGGATTTTATCTTAGAATCAATAAAACTAATTTTAAAAAAAGTAAAGCTCACATAGCTTTCCGACTTTCCGAACAAAAAGGTCAGTGGTAGTCAGAAGTAAACCTTCCACGACGAATGACGTAAAAACTAGATCTAGATCAAGATCTAATAAATTAAAAATAACCATGTTTAACTCTCGATAGCCTTCTGAAAAAAACATTTTCTTTCCAAGGGACGCAACTATCAAAGGCGGAAAAACAATAAATTTACATTTCTACTTCCCTTCTGTTGTTATAGTTATAATTGCGTGCAGCGCAGGTAGACCAAAAGACCATACTCACCATAGTTCCGCTGCGAGAGAGGGCTCCTATCAGGCGTGCCTTGCCGCCCACAGAGCATCATCCATTACTTTTAATCTCCTTGGCTTGATACTAGATATAGGCCTTCTCATTATCTGAGAAGGCCTAGATCTAGTACTAGATCTAGATACAACACTCCATTCTCTCTCGCCTTGATATCAGAGAGTATAAATATATTTTAGTGTCTCTGGTTGATATCAGAGAGTATTTAAAGGTAACATTAGTTAAAACTATACTCTTAAAAAAAAAAAGAAACAAGATTTAAAACTGAATTCTTTATTAAGTGAACATAACGAAAAGAACAAAATAATGCAATGTTCTGGCAGATGATAACTATACACATGTTCAAAACGTTATCCCATCCCTGGTGAACAAACTGAATGTCCTGCACCAGCTTGTAAACAGAATGGGGTATACAAAAAGTCCGTGCCTAATATGAGAACCATTTAGTGCTGATCACTGTTCGGCATCAGGAACCCATTGAAGAAATCAAGTTTGCAATACCACGCTGCAGGATGGCCTGCCTGCCACTCATGCTGAAGTGTCACAAGGAGCTCTGGAAGTGTCTGAGGTATCGGATTCCTCTGCCGCACACATTGATCTAAATCGTCCCATAAGTGTTCGATTGGACACAAATCCGGTGAACGGGCAGGCCATGGTAGAGTCGGAATGTTGTTGGCACACAGGAAGTCCTCACACAACCGTGCAACATGCGGACGAGCGTAATCCTGCTTCAAAATGCCAGCATTAGTAGCGTCCAGGTGTGGAACGATATGAGGTCGCTTGATATCCCTGTACCTGTCATATGTCACTCTGTGCTGGGCGCTGGTACCACTGGAGACGTTCTGCCACGTGGTGTGCGGTCAACACGTTACGTCGAACTGGTCTTCGAGCTAAGAATCCTACCTCTCTGAGACGATTGAGGACTGTCTGGTCAGAAATTCTTCCACGTCAGGGATTTGAGCAGTTGTAGACGTTGCTGTTGTGGTTCGATCTTGAAGGTGTCGCACACGGGTATAACGATCCTTGGCCGCAGTAGTGCCCTTGGGTCGGCCTGACCTAGGCCTGTTATGAGCCCTTTGAGTGGTGTTGTATCGAGACCATAACGCAGCAATAGTCTGTCTAGACACGCCAAAGTGCCTTGCCACGGCTTCCTGAGTCACCCCTACTCCCAATCGTCCGATTGCAGTATTGAGTTCAGCATCAGTCTACTTGGGCATTTTTCAGTTGTCTACGGTTATGTTAAATGAACTGTGTGAACCATGGTTGTCGTGGCTTTTTATACGGCAGTGAGAGAGGTAACAGAAAGCTGAATTGAAGTTCACTACTGTGCACGAGAAAGTGGTCAAGGCCGCCATTATGGATTCAGTAAAAACTCGCCTATACGGACGTCTTGATGTGCACTGCAAGTGATTATTGGTGTTTTGGCGACAACACTTGATCCTTTCTAGCACTCTGTCCCTAATATTTACCATTTTGTTATAATGCATTTCCTAATATTCAAAATGTACCAAGGGTCAAGTTCAATTTTCTTAAAGAGTATACAATATACCTTACAAATTATTTTGAATACCGATTGTCCCATGTGGGTTTCCGACAGCAAAGTCATTTGTCAGTTCATGTCTGCATTATGAAGGCGAAATAAGCTGTGCTGTAGTGTGTGAATGCTACATGAATGTTGATGCCATAATAGTAGGCTATGGTAGGCTCAGTCTTGTAAACAGCATTTTGAACTGTGGAACTGAGTTGTATACATGCCATTTATTATTTATTATTATTATTATTATTATTATTATTATTATTATTATTATCATTACTAGTGAAAGCACCCGTTCTACGAACGGAGTAGCCTAATAATGAAGAAGTAGGAAAGTTAAGAAGAGGAAAAAGACTGAAAACAGGAAAGAAACAAAACATACATATTTTACCTAGAATTTATCCATGTTGCACCCCCTCTTGACTACCTCTAGGGGTAAGACTTCTTCCCCCTCTTCAAAGGCGCGACTCTTTCTTCATAAGTTCCAGCTCAATCACTTAAAAAAAAAGAGTTAGGCCTACATGCCAATTGTTGCTTCCCAGAAGAACCTAATCTAGATTCTAGATCTAGCCTAGATCTCGAAGGATTATGAAGACTTAGGCCCATAATTGAAAGAAGGAGCCTAGGCCAATAGATAGATCTAAGTTTAGAAATTCACATTTTTAACAGATGGCCTAGATTCTAGATCTATTCACAGCAGGAAAAATCCACTTTCAAGAATACCTTCATCATTCTTGATCTCGATCTAAGATTAACATGATTCTGTGGCGTCGGTGGCCTAGGAGATTTGTTGCTATCTGTCAAAGGC
>NW_004797319.1:944424-945168 GCF_000002075.1 Aplysia californica | reverse complement strand
ACCTAGCCTTCTCGGATAAGGGCGAAAAATCTCGGAGGTCCCGTATGTAAGTTGCGCAAGTTAAGGATCCCTTGGTATTCTTAAAATCAAAAGAGTAGGCTAGGCTTTGCATGGCCCCCCACCTGGGCAAAATTAAAAATTCCTACCAAACTGAGGAAGTGTAGTGTGCCCTGCCTGTTCATATGAGACCTATGCTGTCGCAGGCGCTGTAAAGTAAAGCGTTTACCCCCCCCCCCCCCCCAAAAAAAAAGTGTTTCAATTGATCTGAAAGAATTTTTTGGGATCACCCAGTATTGATTTCCCCTTTAATTCTTCATCAGTTTGAGAATGTGAGGGCATTGAAAATTCACTGATAAGTTCCATAAATTTTAAAAAGTAAAAAATTACATTATCATCGTGTTCATACACACACACACACATACACACATACACACACACACACACACACACACACACACACACACACACACACACACACACACACACACACACTGTAGACCTGGAGAATGCATACGTAGGCTATGTACCGTACCGTGGCGCTTCGACTCCTCCTCTGCGGAACTGACTAGATCTAGAAGAGAACAATAATTATTTATTTTGGAGGGTTTGGAACAGTAAACAGCATGGGCACAGCATTCAGCACTAGAATTGTTCAATATGCAAATTTCCAAAGGCAGTACGCACAGTTCAAATTGCTCAGCGCACAATTGTGACAATGCATTTCCATGGTACACGTATAGGTGA
>NW_004797319.1:928365-929951 GCF_000002075.1 Aplysia californica | reverse complement strand
GCTAACCTCTTCCATGTTCCATGCAAGTCTCTTGTGAGACATACAGGGGTGCAGCTTGTTATTTTGTTTTGGTAAATGCTTTACGGCACTCGCAACTGCATAAAGTCATATGAGCGCGCCGGACACATTAAGCACTTTCATTTGGGAAGGAATTAATTTTAAATTTTGCCTGGGTGGCGGCTGAAGCATACTCTTATCGATTTTAGGGTCATGAAAGGGATTTTTAACTTTCGCAAGTTGAACATGGGACCTCCGAGATTTGTTTGCCCCTATCCAATAATGTTAGGTGTTAGATCGTACCTACTTTAAGATCCGGGGTGTGGTTGGAAGACAACAGTAAGAAGGAACCAAGGATTCGCAGTAGAAAGGCAGCAGAAAGAGTCAGGAGTCCAGACGAGAAGGCAAAGGGGGCGGGGGTTAGGGCAGAAAGTGAATACGAAAGCAGACGATAGAACAAGGTCAGAGAGCAGGAAAGGAGGTGAATGGAGAAACTTTCAGAGAAGAAAATGTTCCGTCGTTGTCAGGTCTCGAACCCGAGACCTATTGAATGAGAAACTAACACCTGTAGACCACGAGAGCCCCATGCATTTGGTTAAACACACACCGCCATCAGTAACACATTCTGTCTCTATTGCTAATTGCCAAGTTCAGGGTGATCCAAATAAACCCAACAAACGTTACAACCTGTTTTAAAAAATTATTTTCCCCCCATACTGAAGTTTTGCGTTTCAAATTTGAACACAATATTTGGAAGCCATAAGATATTTGCATGATATTCATTTTAGACAATTCTAGAGAACGGCTGTGATCTATATGGAGCGTTACAAAAATAAACAAACCAATTTTCAACCTTGTCCACATTTTTGTAGCATGACATACCAGTTCGCATTAGGCCTTTCTCTAAAAGTGCAATGGTCACGTCACATTGCACGCTGCTGCAATCTAACAAGTCAACAGAAGTTTGCAGATATTGGTTTTTTTCCCCGATTTCCTTAATTTTAGTAAAGAGGAGAGAGCATTTTGCATTGAACATTATCTCTCCACTAACTCATCATCCCTGAAATTTCGAAAGATTCGCGCATGGCACGGTTGAAAGAGAGACATTTGGTGTCATGAGTAGAGAAGTTCCACCAGTTTGGATCTATAGCGAATTCCCAAACAAAATGACCACTTCAGGTTGAACAGGCACCATTCGCAGCCTTTTATGATGGTCACCAGGGTGTAGAATTCAGTAGTCGAGTCCCATGATATGTCTGTCCGCAAAAATGTCTGCAGCTGGAACTTCATACTCCTCAGCGGTCTGCATTCTCAAGGCAGACCTTAACCTACGACAAAACCAATTTCATGTTTACTTAGCCGAAATGACAAGAATCAGAGCATGACAATGTGATCACGATTCCCTGAGCGTCTTGAAAAGCGTGCACATTTACCTGACGACATTTGATCTACACCGTAAGTGCAAAGCCCATTTTCACCTTTCAGGATTTAAACTCCAAAAATGTTATCATTTGGGGGTTGGGGGTTGGATTTGGGGGTTGGGGGTTGCCACTGATGTGCCTTAGTAGTTTTTATTTATTCATTTTTTA
>NW_004797319.1:926856-928105 GCF_000002075.1 Aplysia californica | reverse complement strand
TAAAAAAAAAGTAGGTTTCATCTCACAAATCTTGCGCAAAGATTGCTGGAAACGTTTAGTAAAACTGGTCCCTGGCCAGCTATCCTTATCCCCAAAAGCCGAAGCCATACTATGAAAAATGCTATTACCTGTGCCTTAATATAGTGGTCAATATAAAGTATGCAGTTGCAAGGACGCGAAATTACTTACATATATTTTAACATTAAAAAATGAGCACAATTGTTAATTTTATGGGTTTTGTACATTTGCATACGCCATGCCAAATCTCATGAGCTTAATTCCAGTAGACTATAGTTTGTAATATAATCTTAGGTCCTTGTTGATAAAAAAAAACAATCTTCCCAATACTTTGTAATGCTCTGGTTATCTTTTTACCTACTAGTCTTCTTTCTGCAGGTCTAGATGTTCTTATTTTAATCTCTAAGGGTATGCAATTAGTTTTGCTTCATCTAATCCACCAAGTTCGAGAGGCTGGGGAAAAAAAAAGATTTTGAGAGTGCGAAGGGAAGGACAGTGTATTGTACATACAAAGGTCTCAACGAGATCAGCTCACTGTCGCTTATATTATGGGGTCGATAGCGCGGCGCGTAGAGGAGACAACGACGAAACCAAACAACTTGCTTCAAATAAAAAAAAATAGCCTTCAATGGATTCTTATGTCTAATAGACTGGGATTTGTGAAACACAGGAATGCCCTTTTACTCTTGGACCTGCTCCATAACTCAATTCTCGGGCCTGGCAGTGAAGTAGTTAAAATTAAAGCCATTTCCGTTTAAAAAATAATTTTGTTCTTCATTGGTTTTATGTCAAACAATTAACTTTTGAATTATTATTATTAATTTCTGTTCCAAATAACGACATTTTAGAATCTTTTTTTTCCCTGTAAGATATTCAGCAACGTCCCCCCTCCCCCAACAGTTGTAAAGTTGTTGATTTTTTTTTCTTGGATCACCTTATGTTTACGAATAGCCCGGTGGACTGAAGGAAAAGGCTAACATACTTTTTCTGAGGATGCATCAGCCCATAAGACGAGGGAATCGGACTCATATACCATAAATCAGACATCTTATCGCTCAGCTAGTATGTCCCATTCTGTCACCCATCACCATGGCAACGTTTGTCCATCGGTGCCCCACTACGTGCAGGAGCAGGCCTCTATCTTCCCCTCCCTCTGTTTTGATGCATGTGCATTTCTATACTACTACTACTACTACTACTACTACTACTACTACTACTACTACTACTACTA
>NW_004797319.1:922810-924192 GCF_000002075.1 Aplysia californica | reverse complement strand
GCGTGTGTGTGTGTATGTGTGTCCATGAGATTATATTGCCAGCTGCATTCCACGAACGCTGACGTCAATTTTAAAACAAGTTTTTAGAAAAATCAAAGAAACAGGGAGCGCTTGGATCAGAAACAGGACTCAGGCTCTTGTTATTTTTCAATACAAAAACTAGGAAGAAAATAACAAAGATGTGAGATGTCCCGTGATGTCTTTATTCAAATAACAGTTTAGAACGGATACACTCAGAGATTGCTTTGGACAATGACGGAATAACGTTGATGATATTACATCAACCTTTTATCATTGGTCAAGCAAGGCCAGCTGAAATAGTATGGCCATGCCATCGGTTCTTCAGGTCTTGTTCTTGTCACATCATTCTACAAGGCACTGTGCAGGGAGGACGAAGGAGAGGCAGACAGTAGAAGAGATGGGAGGATGACTTCCTAGAATGGACTGCCATGGTGCTGCGAGACACATTTAGGAAAGCAGAGAGCCGAGCGAGGGGAGGGGAGGAGATTTTGTTGCTATCTATCAAAGGCGACCCAACGTGCGCAAAGAGAAAGAAAGAAAGAAAGAACGAAAGAAAGAAAAAAAAGAAGAATTTTACAGCTCTTGCAAAGCAATAAGGTCATATAAGTCCGAAGATTAGAGGTGTCACAAGAGAAGTAACAAACACAAAAAAGAAGGATGAGAGACCATGACGATAGATGTTTGAAAGGAGAGAAGGAACAAACTACACGAGAGCACCCGCCAACCACCCGTACGCTGACGATATGATTTTCAGAGGTGCCTTTTTCTGATGAGTCTTGTATGGACACATGTACTCTCATAATCCCAAAGTCAAAGGCTTTGCTTTTGATTCAGAAAAGCTAATCGGTGTGTTTGTTCTGTTACAGAAAAGAGAAACACATCGACACAGTAAGGTCATTGCGTGCTGGAGAAAAGTAAAACAGAAAGACAGAAACAACAGGGGGAAAGTTAAGCGAATAGGATAGACCTAACAGTGGCTCCCTCCAGTCACCCGCGCTAGACAGTAAACAGCTCTGATAATGTACAGACCCCGTCTGGCTCGTACACTTGTAATGTAATATCCGAAACTGCATTCTGACTCAATTCCCGTTCATTATGGTGCGCACCGTTTGACTCTATTTGGAACTAAATCAATGGAAAGGAGAGGGAGGTTGCACGCGCACTAGGCTAGATGATAGCAAGACTGGTATTTTGCCCTTCGTTTATAGGCCCATTGTGCACACCAGGGTAGTAAAGTTGTTATAGACACCAAAACGTGGCATCTATGATAGTGCCAGGTTTAGGATATAAGAGGTCAGAAAAATAAAGGGCCAGACTGAATCACTTTGTTGTTTCAATTTTAAAACAATCCCCACAACCCC
>NW_004797319.1:918518-922272 GCF_000002075.1 Aplysia californica | reverse complement strand
GGGGGGCCTACATCTCTTATGTAAGATATTTATGAGTGTATTTAATAGAGAAATGTTGATCAAAGGAACATAAATGGTAAATTTGAAGTTTTCAAAGTCACACAAGCTCTGGAAGTCACCAAGCGTTGGCGGCCGTTTTCTCGCTTATTTTACCCCTGACACCAGTTGAACCCTACCTCCTTCAATTGCAAATATTCTATTTAAGATAGTGGTTTTTAAAAAACAAATGCAAGACAAATGAGCAAGCCTTTAAGATAAAACCCCCCCCAATAAACCCACAATATGACCAACGCTTGATTCCAACGTGTTGTGACACACTTATTGTTGATGGGCTAATAATTCTTGATCAACTTAAAGTAATTAATATACACTAATAATTATCAACATTTAGAAAGGACCTTGCCGATTTGAAGACGCTAAAAGACAACAAGAGCTCACCGATGTGTTACCGCACTGCAGAAACTCATTCCTTAATTTCTGTTTATCACGCTTGTTCTCAACTCTGATGTTGTCATGTCGTGCTGTCACGGAGTCAACTTCATATTGCGCACTCAATGGTTCTGACGTAAACCTGGTCGAAAAACTGCTCATTGTCCACAGTGAGAAAAGAACCCCCATGAAGATCACTCTTCTTGCCTCTTTGGCTTCTCTGTCGCTTTCAGACGACACGACTGTCTAGATCAGTTCGTCTATTACTTCTTCAGTACCGGTAATATTTATCACTAATCAAATCTGTCATTAATCATTATCAGTATACATATTGTTGGAATGGCGCTAGTCTTTACCGCTAATTAAATTTTGAGCCACCCATTTTTTTCTGTTTGGTGTACTCTTCGCCGCTCACTTACTACGGTAATATTACCTGGCCCTAAATCCATGCCGGCTATTGCAAGGGTTATTTAGTCAGAGTATAAAAGAAGCAATTTTAGCAGGAGTGAGAGTCGACAGTGCTAGCAGCGAAATGCACTCAGCTGTCAGTCTGGGCCTTAACACTCTCCACACCTACTTCTCCCCCTTTTTTTTGCTTTAGTAAGTGTTTTACGGCACTCGCAACTTCATAATGACATATTATGTGCACGCGGGACACAAAACTTTTTCAGTTTTGCTAGAAATTTTGAATTTTGCCCGGGTGGCGGCCGAAGCCTACTCTTATAGATTTTTAGACCACCAAGGGGTCTTCAACGTGCACAGCTTGCGCATGGGACATCCGAGATTTTTCGCCACTATCCTCAAAGACAAGACGTAGTTGTTCCCTACAATAAGATTAGGGGTGTTGTTGACAGACAGCAGTGAGAAGGACCAAGGAGTGGTAGTAGACAGACTGCAGAAAGTGTCGGGAGCCCAGAGGAGGGGGCAAAAAAGGTGAGGGGGTAGGAACAGAAAGTGGAAAAGAAAGCAGACGACGACAGAACATTGTTAGAGAGAAAGAAAGGCAGTGAAAGGAGAACATTTTAGAGAAGAACAACTTCAGTTGCTATCCGGATTCGAACCCGGGACCTATTGAATGAGAAGCGAACATCGTAACCTCTCAACAGCGAGAGCCTCCCCCCCCCCTTCTTTTCTGCGCTCACCCCAGCCAGACACTGAATTCTGAAATAGACATTTGACACAGTTTCCACTTAAAACGATGCTCTGAATGACAAGAGCAATGAGGAAAGTTTGATTGTGATCGGAAATTGTTTTGTGCCGACTTATTCAATACGTGTGTTAAGTGCATGGTATTATTTCTGTTTCTACATTTAGACTTGATCTACTTAGGACAGCATCATTGACACGGTCTCCATGTTTCAACAGATTGTCATATTTTTTTTATTTAGCTTGTTAAATTTATTATTATGTTCTTACGAATTTTTAGTGGAAGGAAACTGCGTGCCTAATGGCTCTTCGTGTGTTTGTGTGTGGTGGGGGGGGCAAGGGGGCTACAAAGATATACTCGTTAAGAGAGAGAGAGAGAGAGAGAGAGAGAGAGAGAGAGAGAGAGAGAGAGAGAGAGAGAGAGAGAGAGAGAGAGAGTGAGACCCTCAAATTGTTTGTTTTTTTCTTGTCCTTGTTTTTGTTGGTGCTTTTCTTCATGTTGTTGGGGTTGCCGTTTCTTTCGTTTTTTTCTACCATTGAGAGGGAGAGAGAGAGAAAGAGAGAGAGAGAGAGAGAGAGAGAAAGAGAGAGAGAAAGAGAGAGAAAAAGAGAGAGAGAGAGTCAGAGAGAGAGAGCGTGAGTTTGTGTGTGTGAGGGGGGGGGTGGTGAGGAAGATCGAGGGTTGGTTAGGGGGGGGGGTTGATGTGATTGTTCTGCAAATCAGTGACAACCTTTCAATTCTACAAACCACTATCTTCGCCAGCTTTCATTTCAAGTCTATGGTCTGAGTCTGACTTACAAAAGACATAAGAATCCTGACAGCTCCGTGAATTAGAATCTATATTGATCACTAGGTTGAACTCTTCACGCCCTCGATGGTGCTTCAAGACACAACAGAGAGAGCGTTAACAAACTACTCGCGCTGCATATAGCACGACAACCTTGAGCTTATGGATTCGATCATAATAAAACATTATATAAAGCTTTCGGCCTCCATTACAGTTGAGACTAATAATAGATTACAGCCATGCGTACTAGGTCTGTAGAGTATACTATTATCTTCTAAATAAAAACAAAAATAATCATAAATAAATTCCGCTTTATTGGTCCCCTTAGGAAATTTGTTGTAAAATGGTGTGCATGAATAGATACACAGACACTTAATACATAAATGTATGAATAATACTCAATAACAAACATAGACAGTGCACACACTAGTGCTGAGCACTACCATGCCACGCGCTGTTTGGTGCCAGTGGCTAAGTGAGTAATGAGTTGAGACTCAAAAGTAATGTCAATCAAGTGTCGGTGACACGGGGTTACCCTTCGTGTCCACTGAGACGGACACGGCCTGATCTTTTGCCTGGAGGAAGAAAATCGGTCGGGTCGTTTCCGCCTTGTGTGTCCACCAGTTCGGACAAGACATGTCTAGTCTGTTGGCCTACTGGCCGTCTTATTCCACACTCTGCGTCCTAAGGCTGTGTCCTCTGCACAGGGCTATAAATAGTCGAGGTCAATGCACCCTTGGCGGGAATAAGAATTGAATGGGTATTTTAGGGAAAATTGGCAAATTTGTTAATATGCATTTAAACCAGGTGGTTTACGCGTAGACTTTGCTAATTTTGAGGCGCTGATTACGAACATGACATTAAAAGTTTAATCCGAATTAAAAATTAGATTTTTTTCAGCTCCGCGGGGCCTATGGCTCATGAGTCACGACCCGGCCGGGCTAAAATGCAGCAAGCTGCTTTCCAAACGACACGTCTTTTGTCAGGGCGTGTCGTGTCGTGTCTATTGACACAGCTAAACGGACATTTTTAACTGCTTTCTTGGGAAATAGTCGGTGCTCCATTTCAACTACCGACTTTCCGAGAGATGGACGGAATCCCGTAGGGTGGTGTCCGTCATAGTGGACACGGGCCCTTAAGTGGTCAGTGGGGCGGGTTCTTGAGCAAGACATGACAACCTTTGCTAAAAAACAGTCAAACAGGGCGCTGCACAGTGGCGACAGCTATGGCATGTTTGTGAAATTGTTCTGTACTGGTATAATATTGCGCATTTATGTATGTATTTATGTATGTAGTTATGAATATACATATTTATAATTATGTATTTATTAATGTATGTTTGCCTTTGTAACCCAAATTGCCCCACGGTGATCAGTAAAATGTAATATGTA
>NW_004797319.1:917298-918418 GCF_000002075.1 Aplysia californica | reverse complement strand
CTCCTTCTTCTTCTTCTTCTTCTTCTTCTTCTTCTTCTTCTTAACCTACTACTAGATCTACATTTGTTATGATTATGAGTATTATTATTATTACTGTATTGATAATTATAATTATGATTATCGTAAAAATCCACACCCCAGACACTACCAACAAAAAACTATTCCGTATATTAAAATTCAACTGATACATTTTTAGTACTACATCTTCTCTTCATTCTGTGAAAATGTCATGAAGATAGGATGAAAAATGGTGGAGTTATTTGAAACGGTATAGAAAAAAAATCTAAAGAAAAATAAAATACATGTATTGACTTAACGAGGAAATGGAGTGACAAACATGCCCGGCATGGGAAGAAATAAGGTTTTCGGGGGGTCCTTATGCGATGAAATAGTTGTTGGAGGGGCTCAGGAAGCTAAAAATGCCTACAACTCAGATTCCATAATTTTGAGCCGAATCGAGACTTTGCTGCTGCCCCACTAGACACAATGAAGGTCTTTTCTTCAGACAGAGAAGTTGTCTTATCTGAGTCTTGGTGGCGTCGGTGGCTTAGTGGTTAGGTTCTCGGACTCGAAACCGTAAGGTCATGGGTTCGAATCCCGTCAGGGACCCGACGTTGTGTCCTTGGGAAAGGCACTTTACACGAATTTTCCTCACTTCACTCAGGCGGGAATGGGTACCCGGTTATAGACAGCGAAAGATCTTGTCAGTTTGTTAGTGTTTGAGCGCTTAATCAGCTGCTTGCACTGTATGCTTCCCGGGAAGCTGAGAATGTTTCGGAGTCTTCTATGGTCTGCTGGGGTAATAATATAGTGTAAAGCGCTATAGAGCCTGCCGTTGAGCGGGGATAGCGCTATGCAAATGCTATTTTATTTTTTATTATTATTATTATAAAACGAAGGTTTGGAAAAGCAATGGCTCAGTTATGGACGTTTTCATTTCGATACATAGTGATCGAAGCCTACCACTTAATAAATTCTTCAGCTCCAAATGATAAAAATCGGGCTCCATCATGTTCTTGGGAATATTGCATGCCACCTACGTTTTAAATTTTGTGGTCTAAGAGTGTGCACATTCTTCTAAAATTTTTACAAGGGTCGGTACCACCAGAACTATAATATA
>NW_004797319.1:912502-916934 GCF_000002075.1 Aplysia californica | reverse complement strand
CCCCCCCACAAAAAACAACAACAAAAAAACCCAAAAAAAACAACAACAAACAAACAACAAAACAAACAAAACAAACCAACCAAGATTGTGAAACCGCAAGAGGTTGAAGCACTTGGGAATACACCAAATTATTGTAGGCTATGCAAAGTCTCAACACTCTATTCTCTATATACATTGGGCATGTAGAGCTTTTTATTAAAAAGTGTTTTGTTAAATAACTCATTCTCAATACGCTTTACAATCTGATTTATCACCCCAATAGACCCTACTAGAAAAATTTTCGGGTTCCTGGGAAGCATACAGTGCAAGCAGCCAATTAAACCCTTTAAACACCATCACGCAGACAAAATCTTTTGCCATCTTATAGCCCTTTCTGCCGTGGGTAAAGTGAACAAAATTCGTGTAAAGTGCCTTTCCCAGAGACACAGCGTCGAGCCCTTGACAGGTTTGGAACCTTCAACCTTTCGTTTACGAGCCTTACAGTGACCGACTCTATACCACCGACTGATATCATCAGTAGTCCTGCTATTTTTAACCTTGGGTCAGGGGCGAAACATCCTAGTCTCACACCCCTCTAAGCCATTACTTCCTACCATGATGAAACACCGACAGTTTCACTAGCTAGGTCACGCAATACCTCACTATTCCCCAGACAAGACAATTCTCTTAAGAACTAGTTCGAGGATGGATCTGAAAGTAATGGAAGTTGATATCTAGCGAATAGGGAATTGACTTCAGCCTTAAAGTAATACAATTGATTAATCTATAACAATATGTCTACTCTTGAACTGACAATCGCAGTGTCGTGATAAGTCACCTTTGAAAATTCGCAAACTATAATATACATTCTTTTGCTGCATCTGTTTTGTATTTGGCAACTTGGAAACACATGTGTCACTTTCCCCATAAAACTACGACAGCTACAGAGTTGAAAGTCGGCAAGTACCTGCAAAAAGATAGATAGGTTCTCATGACGGAGCCCGATTTTTGATTTATTCCTTTCCTGAATTTATAAAAAGATATTTGACAAAAAGTTCCAATCCTTCTTTGACCTTTGTTATGATTCTACTGAGAAACGAAACAAATCTGCGTAGCTCTCCTTCACACCGAAATTTCATCAGCTCTTTAACGTTTACACAAGAAACATAATTCTCCATAGATAAATTGCTTCGGAATCCGGCTGTCGTCCATTCTCTTGACATGGCCTAGCCATCTCAATCTTTTTAAACACAGGATAGTTGTCATGATCTGGAGGTTTGTCCGTGCCAACACTTCTACATTTGTAACCTTGTCACGTCACAAATGTCGAGACGCTTTTCTTGTCTGCTGTACAAGGTCCAAGTTTCAAATCCATAAAGGAGTGTGCTGAGGACACATACTTCGTAAATCTTGATCTTTGCTTTGGTAGTTAATCTTTTGTTTTCCCATCTTCGTTTTGTCAGCCTTCCAAAAGTTGTTGCTGCGTTCCCTGTCCTGATGTTGATCTCATAATCAAGTGATGTTGTAGAGCTGATGGTAGACCCCAGGTAACAGAACTTGTCCATAGTCTCAAGTTCCTTGTCGTTCAGCCATATATGGCTCTGCTCTGCACCTTCTTGAGAAAGGGTGACTGTTTTCTTAACACTGATGACCAAGCTAAAAACCTTGCATGCTGTTGATAGGCGGTCCATCATTGTTTGTAGGGTTGATTCACTGTGAGCAACAAGAGCAGCATCATCGGCGAAGAGAAGGTCTCGTACTGTTGTTTTGTTGATCTTGGTCTTGGCCTTGAGTCGAGCAAGATTGAAGAGCGACCCATCTGTTCTCCAGTGGAGGAAGACATCCCCTGGTGACTCTTTGAAGGCGTGTTGCAGTAAGACAGCAAAATAAGTGCTAAAAAGGGTTGGTGCTAAGCCACAACCTTGCTTTACTCCGCTGTTGATATTGAAGCTGTTTGATGTTGAACCGTCAAACTGAACGGTGGAATTTATTTATAAATTTCTACTAAACATTTAGGTATATTTGCAAGGATGTTGTATCCTTCTCAGCCCGGGTTGGCCCTGATAGGCAGGGTCGGACACCCGCCTCCTAAATAACCTAAATTCTGAAGACGGGGGCGCAAACAATACCTACACTTACAATTTTTACAATGGCACCCTCCGACCACCCACTCTTAAAGAGCTTCTATTTGAAAAACAGCGCAAAACGTTTTCCACAGCGTTGATACCGACATCGGTTAAAGTGTACTTGTACCCAGCCCATTCCCTCTCCCGCCCTTCTTAAAAGGAATCAAAACCATCTTTTGTTCACGGACGGTGATACAGGAGTGTCGCCACAGAGAGGAGAGACCCCAGACGGCCGAAGTAGGTCAAGAAAGTTCCGAATGGAGAGGTCACACATAGACTTTTGCAACGACACTGTAGTACGCTGATATGGCGGGAGAATTGTCGCTATAAAGACACTCTGAATAAATCAATATCTCTGAAGGACTTCAGCTTAATCCTTCGACACGTTAAAGCATAGCTACTGACAGACCCAGTTGGAGAGCAGCATTCACAGTGGGAAGCAAATCATATGAGACTTTACGAATTAAAAATGCTGAGGCCAAGAGAAAAGCCTATAAGCTGTGTACATCCGCGAGTGGAAATCCTTCCTTTCCTTTTCCTTTTTTCTGTCTTTATATACCGCAAATTATCGAGGGGAGATACAATTGTCGGACAATGGTCCGGTGAGTTGCTCTTTGGAGCGCCATATTTTGTTTTTGAAGGGACTCTTTGACACCATCGACCCATCTTTCTCTTAGCCTTCTTTTTGCCTTGAAGCCTCCGAATCCCATATTGTAGGCTTTTGAGGCTGGCCTTTGTGGCCTCATTCTCATACTCGTAATGTGTTCAAACCACCATATTATTTGTTGTCTCTCAATGTATTTCACACTCGTTTCGACACCCCACTTGTTGTCCGATGTCTTTGTTCCTTTGTCTGCCTCGTTTCGCGTTTTTCAAAGTTTTTCAAAGTTACTGCTTTTGTTGAGGGTCCATGGCACTGGCGGCAGCAGTGAGTTGGTTCGAAGATTGTTCTGATGAGTTGGGTTTTTTTTGGAATCTCCATTGGTATGTTTTGATGAGAGAGGATTGGTGCCAGTTGTTATATGGCAGCATTTGCCGTTTGCACTCTAGTTTCAATCTGTCTGTCCATTTCCCCGTCTGATGTGAACATGCGTCCAAAGTACTTGAATTATTGTACTTGTTTTAGTTGTGTGGTGTTGACTTGGGAATTTAATGGGTTCCTGGAGATCTTCTTTACTTCAGTCTTAATTGTGCTTATTTTGATTCTACATTTATTCTCACATGCTTTGTCCAATTCAGAGTGGAAAAGAAGCTTTTAAATACTCACAACGTAGCAAACGCTTCTTTACCAGAATTGGTCTCATTGGCCATTATCAGAAGCCACAAGTCATCTTAACTATATACTTCTTTTGTTTGCTGAAGAAATGTTCTCCTCTGAGGACGCATTAGCTGTGGCCAGAGACTGGCGGGCGAACCATTATCAACATTTTTACAGTACGCTAGTATGACGCGAGGAATGTCGATACAACGTTTGTATTGTTTTTCAGTGTGCTGTCTTTGTCATTAGACATCGTTCACAGTGTTCTGCGCCTTCCCCCGGTTCAAATTTGACTGAATACTGACCCTCTGGCGTTCAGTGTTCTTTTGTGAAAAGCTAACAAACTTCAACTACACTCTTCTTGAGTGAACACTATCATGGCCACAGCTCTTGGCTCTTTATAAAAAACTACGCTCCGCTAGTGCGCTCCTCGGGCGCGCAGATGAAAGGCTAAACACCAGTGTCACTATAGTCGCTTGCTCTTTCCCTTTTAGCCCTTCATATGTTTCCAAAATAGAGTCAAATGGTGCGTTCCATGGTGTAATGGAGTTACGCCAGAGTGCACTGGCTTGGATATTATAATACAAGTCTATGAAAAAGCGAACGAACGTCACAAAAATGGAAAAGAACAAAAGAACCCATATAAAAGAATCATCAAAGCATCATTGTTCTGGGCTCTGGCTTGATAATAGCCACATGCAGGCGTCATTTTTGTCACATTCCTGTCTTCCGGAAGAATGCCGTCTGAGATTACATTTCTTCCAATTTTTTCCCCTATTCACCCATTGTTGTCAAATCGATTTTGTTCCATTAAAATTTTCTCCCTCCACTGGTCCCATCTTTATAAAGCGCTTTATTAATTAATGTACGGGTATGGGTTTGTGGTTGATTGTCTCTCTCTCTCTCTCTCTCTCTCTCTCTCTCTCTATCTATTAATCTATCTGTTTCATTTGTAGCACTGTGTGTTCAGCAACCTCGCTGCAGTTGGTACGAATGAATTAAATACCTGTCTGTTCTTGCTTTTGTGGAAATGTATCGTTTACTGCGGGTCGATAGTTAAAATTCCGAT
>NW_004797319.1:909430-910459 GCF_000002075.1 Aplysia californica | reverse complement strand
AGTGAGTAAGTAAGTAAGTAAGTAAGTAAGTAAGTAAGTAAGTAAGTAAGTAAGTGAGTAAGTAAGTAAGTAAATGAGAAAGTGAGAAATTGAGAAAGTAAGTGAGTGAGTGAGTAAGTGGTTAAGTAAGGGAGCAAGTGAGCAAGTGAGCAAGTAAGTAAGTAAATAAGTAAGTAGGTAGCTTGACAGTCTAATCTGCGATTGATGACCAGTAAGCACGTCTTACATTGATCCCCAACTCCAAGCCATCGTGCTTATCTAATATTATATTCAAGTAGCAACTTATATTGCTGCAAATTACACTTTAGACCAAAGCGACCACTGTTGAGGCAGTTTGAAAGAATCAATGTGACAAATTCTGAATCTTGTCGAGGTAGCGTTTTGCAATTCACTGTCTCAAATACACATTCTGTCCTCTCCTAGATTTTCCCATACTAGTGGTATAACGATATGCCGTGTTTCATTTGTTGACTTCCGTAAATTAAAGTTTGACTGTTTCATTGTTCCACCTTCCACGCACTGATTGGACAGAGCTCCTGGAGAAGACAACACTGAAAAAGATCACGTGGATCTTCACCCCGGGTCATGCTGGAGTCAAGGGCAATGAGCCTGATGAGCTCGCTGGGGCAGCAAAACCAGAAGGGAAGCTGTGCCCTGACAAACCTGAAATTGTACGTTCAGTCAGGGAAAAACGAAAAAAAGAACAAGAAGAGTCGGAATACCATCATCGTGAGCGACTTCGTGAGCTTGAAATTGGATGGGGCATCTGCAGAAGTTCAAGACTTAGTGGGAGGAGCAGAAGGATATGGAATCAACCATTGCTTGGAACCGTCAGCATCTACACACTTCGAGATGTGCTTCATCAGGGGATGGGGCACTTATGGGAATGCCCCTTGTGCAGTGATGTCGGCCCTTCACACAAGTTAAGTAATCACAAGTAAACCTTCCATGCACCTCTCTTTCTTCCCTTTCCTCTGTTCCCAAACTCCCCTTACTGGTAACAACTATGCTATTGCTGCTGCTGCTGCT
>NW_004797319.1:906696-907901 GCF_000002075.1 Aplysia californica | reverse complement strand
GAGGAACAGGTGCTGAAATAAAGTCCCGCATTGGAAACGCACAGGCTGCTTTCATATCTTTGGATAGGATTTAGAAGACCAGAGATACCTCACTTCGAACAAAACTTAAAATTTTCAATTCAAACGTGAAGTCGGTCCTGTTGTATGGATGTGAGATATGGAACGCATTACAGACTTGCATAAAGAGGATCCAATTTTTCTTTAACAGATGTCTAAGAAAGTTACTGAGGATCAGATGGACAGACAGGTCACCAATGTAGACGTGTTAAGGAAAACAAGACAGATCCCAGTCAGAGATGAGGTAGGAAGAAGGCGGTGGCGATGGATTGGACATACTCTCAGGAAGTCAGGCAGCTACATAACAAAGAAAGTTTTGGATTGGAACCCACATTGTAAGAGATCAAGGGGAAGACCGAGTGGAACCTGGAGAAGAATCACAGAAATCGATGTACAGAAAAGTGGGAAGACATGGAATAACATCAAGAGGCTAGCCCAGGATAGAGAAAGATGGAAGGTGTTTGTTTTTGGCCTATACCGTGGTGCAGGGTGAGAAAGGCAATGATGATGATGATGACCAACACAATGACAACAGGATTGTAGGTATACCATTTCAACATCAGAATCAACAATAATTTACTGATTTGATACACATTAGAATTCTTTCGTCGTTCATTTAGAGTAAGCATCTAGTTCAGAGATCAGCTTAAAAAATGTAATGCTGTCAGAAGAAACGCTAGGTTACTTATTTCCACGTAACGTCAACTTACGATATAATTTTTCCAAGTGGCAGTTTTAATCTATTTATGTGGGTCAAGACTTAGATTTGGGCTATTTGAGAGCTAATGCCTCACAGCTTTTAGTTATTTGTTATTTAGGAAAAGTCTCACAGCTTTAGGCTGTGTAGTTTAAGCCAGCATGTTTACACGTTTGATTTATTTGTGAAGCTAAAGACTTTAAGTTTGCTTTTTTGTGTTGCTAAAGACTTACAGTATGGTTTTTTGTGTAACTAAAGACTTACAGTATGGTCTATTTATCTAGCTTAAGACTTACAGTTTGGTTTATTTGTGTAGATAAAGTCTGTCAGTTTGGTGCTATGCAGAGCAATATGTTTACTGTTTTCGGTCATTTGTTTAGGTAGTCTTATAGTTTTGGTAACGTCTTTCAGATATGTTTTTTTTTGTGTAGCTAAAGACTTGCAACTTAAT
>NW_004797319.1:904108-905260 GCF_000002075.1 Aplysia californica | reverse complement strand
CACACACACATCTATCTATCTATCTCACTTTCCTCTCTCTCCTTTCCCCCTTTATTTACTCCTCTCGGTCTTTCCTTCTCCCCCCCCTGTCTCTCCTCTCCTCGCCCTTTCTCTTTCCTATCCCTCTTCATTTTCTTTTTCTATCTGTTCTCTCTTTTCCTCCTAGGTACTCTCTTCTCTCCCCCTTTCTTCTCTCACCGTTCCCCTCTCTCTTCTCTCTCTCCCTTACACTAATCCCTACACTTCTCTCTTCTCTCCCCCTTTCTTCTCTTACCGTACCCCTCTCTCTTATCTCTCTCCCTTACACTAATCCCTACACTTCTCTCGTTCTCCCCATCATTCACTCTCTTCTCCTCCTACTCCTCCCCCCTCTCGCACCCCTCCCGCTTCCCCCTCTCCACTCTATCTCTCTTCTCTTTCTTCACTCTCTCTCTCTCTCTCTTCTCTCTCTCTCTCTCTCTCTCTCTCTCTTCTCTCTCTTCTCTCTCTCTTTCTCTCTCTCTTTTTACCGAGTTTCTTCATCCGCTTATTCCTCCGATAGGCAGCGACCAGGGCGCCAAAGATCCCACACATGAGAACGGCAACCAGGAGAGTGGGTAAGACCAAGGTCACGGCTGTATCAAAATAGGTCAGACCTTCGTTGAACCGAGAAAATTCTGAAAAGTTCAATGAAAAAATTCTGAAAGAGTTGAAAGATCATGGAGAAATAATTATGCCAGACCTTCGTTGAAACTTTAAAAAATTGAAAAAAGTTCAAAAATCACAGAAAAATGTATCAGATGTTCCCTGTGAGTGTTGGCGGGTGCTCTAGTGTGGTTTGTTCCCTCTTCCCTATCAAACATCTATCGTCTCTATCTCTCCTCCTTCCTTTTTGTATTTGTTAATCCCTTGTAACACCTCTAATCTTCGGCACTTATATGACTTTATTGTGCTGCAAATGCCTTAAAATGTTTGCGACAACTAAAAGACTTTCGGTACCGACGTCTATTGTGTAAAGTTTGGGTGTTTCCCTGTCGCACCCAGGAGGTCCGAGTTCGGTTCCCAAGAAGAGAAAGTTTTTATCCAGTATATCGGTCTTTCCGGTGGGATATTGTATCTTTCTCTGCCCAGGTTGGCCCTGACAAGCAAGCTCGGAGGCCTGCCTCTTAAATG
>NW_004797319.1:897762-900495 GCF_000002075.1 Aplysia californica | reverse complement strand
GAGAGAGAGAGAGAGAGAGAGAGAGAGAGAGGAAGAGAGAGAGAGAAGGAGCGGAAGAGAGAGATTGTCTTTTCAAGATGACGACATTATCGGCAGATTAACGCATCGACATTGTGCTCAGTCAAGGGGAAATGATTGTTTAGATAAGCGTTTGACAAAGCTCGAGTATAATATGCTAATATGTTAGATAAGATCAAGGCTTGGAGATGTTAATGCATACATTTACCCTACCCCCCCCCCACATCCATTCCTCCTTCCCCACACCACCTCTCCTAATGGGAATGAGAAATTTGTACCATATTTTAATTATGTTGAAAAAAATGCATCAAAAGAATACTGTACTGTGAAATGCCATGGGAATTTGAGCCGTGTATTTTTTCTGATGCTATCGATTCATTCTCTTTGAGCGTATTAGTATTAGATAAGTATCATGTAATATAATTTTAGGTGTGCATTATTTGACCTCTTCCAATTACTAAAGTTTTGAGTCAAGGCTGTTTGTTATTGATTTTTTAAAACATTTTTTCTAGTGTCATTACAATTTATTGATTTTAAACAGTCTTGATACTTGTTGCCCTCTGCTGATCCCGAAGAGGGATACGTCGGATTTTAATCAGGATATATATATACACACATATATACCTATACCTATATCTATATCTATACACACATACACACATTATACATATAAACTCGCCCCAAAAAGTCAAGGAACAGCTTGTGTTTTCACCTGTCAAATTCAAATTTCAGTATCTCACAAACCCGTTAAGATCAGTCAACCAAACTTAGCACACGTTCTGACGACTAGACACAGCAAATTTGCCAGCACCAGCTTCACAGCGACGGCGCAGGGCATTCTGAAACACAGCCGAAAAGCATGGCAAATGGGCTAAATTTCTCTGACTCAGCAGCATTGGTAAGGGACTGTTAGCTAAAACTAAGCTTGGCAAGTGCTAAACAGACGTCTTAACTGTGAATATTGCTCACTTACAACCCTTTATAAGCCAGCGTTTTACAGCCATGTTTAATTACAACACGATGGTCCAGCGACGCTCGCTGCCTGACGTCGACAGAGTACGAGCCCTTACCTGGCTCCAAGATGGCTCCACGTTCCCAGTTGTTGCACATCGACTTGGGGTGTCTTCATCAGTCATATAGAGGCTTTAAGAACAATGGCGAGCAATCGGAAGGGTCCAGGACAGGCCTCAACCAGGAACGCCTCGTTTGACCAACAAAAGCATCGGCTGGTTCATCGTCAGACAGGCCGTGACGTCACGAACCACCACTGCAAACGGCATCTGGGACCAACTACGGAGGACAGCCAATGTCCACGAGAGCGAGGAGACGGTAAGGGACCGTATTCGTAGAACCAGGTTCGCTTCTCGTGTCCCATCCAGGCGCCCAAGGCACACGCTACCCCACAAAGCAGCTAGCCGGGCGTGGCCTGCTCGCCATTCACAGTGGACACAATGTCAGTGGGACCAGGTAGTCTTCTCAGACGAATACAGATTCAACCTGCTGCACCCAGACAGGCGAGCCCACGTCTGGAGGCGCCAAGGAAGCTGCTCCACCCTGAGTACATCCAGCAGGTGGCGCCCAACGGTGGAGGGTCCGTTCTGGTGTAGGGAGGCTTCTCAGCTCACCGCAAGACCCCATTTACCATATACACGGCAATTTGACCGCGGCAAGGTACAGGAAGGAAATCCTGCGTCCTCTTGCTGTTCCTCTCTTGCAGCAGATTGGACCCCAGGCTGTACTGCAGGACGACAACACCACGTCACATCGCGCACGCATCGTGGGAGACTTCCTGCAGCAGCGAGCTGTCACCAGCATGGACTGACCAGCTTGTAGTCCGGATTTGAACCCAATAGCGAGCATTTGGGATCACATTGACCGGTGGATAAGGGACAACCACCACTCTGCACAAAACCTTCAACAACTCTTGGGCTGCCTCGTCCCGGAGTGGCAGAACCTACTGCAACAAGATCTCCGAAGGCATGTCCTGTCCTTGCATCGACGCTGTGCCGAGTGTTTGAATAAACGGAGTGGCTACACCAACAATTGACAATGTTCATGAAGAATTATAGCTGTTCAGACTTTTGAAATCCGACAAGTGTGACTTTAACTCATTTTACATGAACTTCTCGTTGTTGTTGAAATCTGAAATTGTACTCACGTAATCTAAAGAGTCGAAAGCTTCTTTTGTGAAAAATGAATGAATTCGGTTTAAGTGTTCTTCAGTTATCTTTCTTTGAATTTTTGTTCCTTGACTTTTTTGTGCGAGTTTATAATATATTATTATATCTAATAATAGCAGCTTTGTTCTTTAAAGAGAGGTATATATATATTTACACACACACACACACACACACACGCACACACAGAGACTATTTTCATTCAGACATAGGAACAGAACAACTATAACTATAATGAAAAATAACGTTAAAAGTAAAATCTTATGAAGGATAGGCCTGTAGGAACAGAAAATGTTTAAGATGTCTTTTGCAGCGATCAAGTGTTTTTATTTGTCTTAGTTCCATGGGTAATCTGTTCCACATAAATGGACCAAGATATGAGAAAGATCTCTCTCCATATGATTTGTATGATTTTACACATGTTATAAACAACACAACACAAGGAATAATGATGCTAACAATTGGAATCAAATTTTAAAAAGATGTACATGAACATTGTTCGGGAGCAGTTTCCTGCGTTTCTATTCTTAAAAGTACC
>NW_004797319.1:893554-894857 GCF_000002075.1 Aplysia californica | reverse complement strand
ATGATGATGATGATGATGATGATGATGATGATGATGATGATGATGATGATGATTACTTTTATCAATTATATTAATATGTTAGCGTCCTCATTAAAATTTGTATCAAGCTTTATGGAGTAAGGATTTGACGAAACTTTGAGCAGTATGCACAGGGTATTATCATTAACAGCAAATGTATCAAACCACAACAATTAAAAGGGATTCAACTTTTTTTTGCAGTACACACAGGACATTTTTCTTAAAAACAAATGCATCAAACCATAACAAGCATTGATTTTACAAATGTCTTGGTAGTATGCACTAGGAATTCTTTTTCAAAGCAGATGTATTAAACAATATCAAGTAGAGATTGGACCAAATTTGAGCCATAGGCTCTGGGCATTATTGTAACCTGATCTTCCTCACCGAGGGGCAAGTAAGGCATCGTACACCTTATATTATACCTGTTGATTTTTGTGGAAATAGTAGGACAAAATTAATGAAAAGATAGAAGCTAAAAAATATAAATAAATCCAAAGTTGCTAATCGATTAGGTGTCAACTGAAGTCACCTAGTTATAATGTGACCCTTTTTCTCATTAGTGCAGAAATCCATCCAGTCAAGTTGTACGTATCAACATGTTCTGGGTCGTGTTAGGTTTGGCTTCAGGTGAACGATTGAATGTTAAAAAATAGGTCGTGGTTTGTGTGTACGTGGGTACTTGTGTACGTATATATATATATATGTGTGTGTGTGTGTGTGTGTGTGTGTGTGTGAGAGAGTGTGAGTGTGTGTGCTTGTGTGTGGGGTGTGTGGGGGTGGAGTTCACAATCCCCACTCGTCCCTTATTCCCCCACTCATAACCACCTCCCCCTTCCATCCGTCGCTCATCCTCTTCATCCCACCTCTCCACCCCCTCCCTAACCCCACACTCCCTACCCCACTAGCATAAGTCATTGAACAGACAAATTGATACTCGGGGACCCAGTGGATTAAGATAAAAGCCGACCATGTGGAAAACGTCAGTCGCTGGATCTAGCAACGTGCCCTGGCAGTTTTTCCTCAAGAGAATGATTGAGAATTATCGAACCGTGAAAAGTTTTACAGAGCTGGGTACTCAAGCGTCCCCACATCACTCCAATCATTCAATGTGTTTACAGATACGGACTTCTCTTAGCTATGTCTCAAAATTCTGCTCGATAGACAGTCCATTCAGTCGTGAACGGCTTTTGCCATCTGGATTCACACGCAAAAAAAATCAAACTAGCGTGTCTGTCTGTCTGTCTGTCTGTCTGTCTGTCTGTCTGTCTGTCTGTCTGTCTGT
>NW_004797319.1:890616-892312 GCF_000002075.1 Aplysia californica | reverse complement strand
AGAGAGAGAGAGAGAGAGAGAGAGAGAGCAGGCTACTGTAGAAAGCCACCATGTAAAACTAGGCTTCATTGGGAACTGTCTGGTGGAAAGATTGTTTTGTTTTATGAAGTTTCACAGCACTTGCAACACAATTTAGTGATCATGCTAGTCTATGAGCTTAACAACTATTACTATCCCGGAAGACCCGAGAACACTAGAAACATTCCCGGTTTCCCTGGAGGCCTGGGTAAGTCTTTTTTATACGAGTATCTTTGCCTTGATGTAGAGATCTTGTTCCTCCCTTCGGTACGTGTTTTCCTTGATAGGCTAGGTCGAAACTGTCTTGATTCAGAAATGATATAAATCATGTTGATGGTGAAGCAGAACCTCTACATTACAACTCATTAATATCCAGATATGTCTACCCAACCAGGTATACGTCCACCCTCTTCCTCTCCTCTAACTAATCAAAGATAAAAAAAAACCCTCACAAGAATCAACTTCAGAAATAGAGCAGGAGCGAGGTTGACAGAAATCGATTGATTGAATACATCACAAAGACTTATTCACTCAGACCACCGGCTGTCATGGGTGCCGCCCTCAGTTCTTTATGATACCTTCGATGTGAAGCGTGCGCATCACAGGCAGGCCCAAAGGAAGGGTAGATCTACCGTCCAGGAATAGTTTTGGCTTGCCACTTAAAATTTTAAATGGCTATTTATTTGGTCCGCGTTTCACGAGCTCGCCATTTACGTGGCGTTTTGGGGTACTGATTTCGCCAACGCAAAGATCTACACCCGATTCTGTGCTACATTTACTACCTATTTTCACCCATGATGGGACCCTTTGTCCAATCACGAATAGTTTGAGAGCTCATACAATCAAGTCCACCAACATTTGACTGAATTATAGCCGTTTTAAGGTAACACCCTTCGCCGCTGGGTGCAGACAATTGCGCAATCCCTTGCGAACCGAAGAAGCTGGTGTCTGAGACAACTTCCTCCCTTGCCCCTCGTTAGGTTTAAACGATGCGCTCCATGGTGAACCGGAAATAAGTCAGAGTACATGATCTAGGATTTTATTTTATAAGTCTGTGTGCCGACCAAAATCCCTGTTGATATCATACTAGACCATGGAGCAGATGGCCCAAATTCAAATCCCCGAGAAGGCAATCTAAACATGTTCATTTTTCTTGGATTATTCTTTGCTCTTCACCAATTCGTCTCGATCCTATCGGAGATGCACGTGAAACTTGAAGGTCCCGACTATTAAAAAAACCGTAGGTCGCATCCTGGGCTTTCTTGGATTTGAAAAAAGCGTAAGTCCCGCCCAATAATTAATAACAAAAGGTCCTGCGCACACAAGTATACAAATGAGGAATTTTCGCTAGTTTGTTTCTCTTCAAAATCCAATGACATGTCACCTCGTAACCTTGCGTGAAAGTATTGTTTTAGTGTGCGCAGGGCCTTACAGGGTTCTGGGGGGCGTTGAACCTACACAGTGACTGATGACAAAAGGGGAAAACAAACAATTCTGTGTGATTCATCGACTTGTGTACAACCCTACAAACAGCTGATGCTGACATCTTTTGTTTCCTCAGGAAGTTTCCTACCTATTAGTCATAATATTATTATGCCCCCCCCTCCCTCTCTCTTCTCTTCCCCACCCTCTCTTCCCCGTCTCTCTTTCTCTGCATCCCTCCCCCTCTCTCTGTTTC
>NW_004797319.1:887056-889534 GCF_000002075.1 Aplysia californica | reverse complement strand
AGAGAGAGAGAGAGAGAGAGAGAGAGAGAGAGAGAGAGAGAGAGAGAGAGAAGAGACAGACCGACAGGCACAGATAGATATTCCCTGTCTGAAATCGAAACAAGTTGTTGAACTAGCAACACCGACGATGTCTTTTACTGTCTGCAAATTGTGCTGAAGACATTAAACTTTTTTACAACTACACTCGACACCGTCTAAGAAGGCGATCATTTGTCGAGGAGAATATAATCTAAAGTAAATATATCTATTATAAGCAACGGGTCTCTAATGTGAGGAAGTATCCTGTATGTACAAAAAGACAGAAGCAAAGACTGTTCTAAATGGACGCTCTATTGTATAAAAAACGAAGGTAAATAGAAAACGAAACAAAGCTTCAAGCTGAAAGAAAAGCTGTAAGTCAATGCTTGCCCAACTTTCTATAGCCACCGCCCACTTTTGTCATATTTACGAGTCTTACATTTTCGTACCACCCACCAACTTGTGCTACCAAACAGGTCATAAAGAATCCCCTACCACACCCTGGTAATCTCCACCGCCCTCTAAAATTACCAAATCTCCCGTCGAGGGTGATAGAATCTATCTCCCAGGTTGGCAAGCTCTGATTCAAAATGGTTGCTCCATTGTTTCAAACACAAAACTAAAGAAACAACAACAACAACAACAACAACAACAGCAACATCACGCTCTTCGGGGCTCCAAACAATTCGCAAGGATATACTCAAACACACATCAACAGAAACACAACCCCCCTCCAAAAAAAACAAAAAAACAAAAACAAAACAAAAATGAAAGCTTCAAGCTCAGAGGAAAACTGTAACTCAACTCTAAGTTTACCACTACAGGTGCAATCATTGTTCGATCAAATTAATTTGTTAACCGAGCATATTGGTTTCGAAATACACGACGTAATATATGGTTTCTTGATCAAGCAAAACATCAATCAAACACCAACAACATTAATTGTCATCTTCAAACAGTCGTACGATTTATTTAGCCTTGCTTCATTTAAAAAGACAATGAGCTAAATGCATTTTTAAAGAACAAAGTTAACCGTTATGATTCCGTAAAATTCTCAAATCTAGCATCACGGCAGTCAGCTTTTTAAATACCTGAACAGTATAGAAGCAAGTATAATAATTTATTAACTTTGACTTACGCGATTATGCGATCGTTATTATTCTTGGATAATATTCATACTGACAATGGTGAGACTTGTTAGAACCAACAGTAATCAGAAATTAAAATACAAACGCCAAATTTTAAAGTTTAAATGTCATTGCACTAATCGGAATAAATTAAATCAGGTGTATCTTTTAAGCGTGCAACAGAAATCCAAGAATACAGTAAACTAGCTGCCCCCCCTTTAGATGAAAAGAATGATAGGTGCATTAACATTAACTGAAAGTCATTGGCCTACTATATTTACACTCTACTGGAATGGAGCAATGAATCTTGAAAAATGCAAATTATTAGGTCTAGATCTATACTCTCAAAACAATATGCGCCAGGCGAAAAATCACTCCCGGCACTTCCGTCGTTTAGAACAGCTACGCAGATTTGTTTTATTTCTCAGTGGAATAATCACAAATGCCAAAGAAGGACGGGAACTTTTTGTCAAATATATTTTTCTTAATTCAGGAAATGAATAGATCTATATAAAAAAATCGGGCTCCGTCATGAGGATCTATCTATCTTTTTGCAGGTACTTGCCAACATTCAACTCTGAAGTTGTAGTTTTATGGAAAAAGAGACACATGTGTTTCCAAGCTGTCAAATATATTATAATACCATGTTTATAAGAGACCTTTAGTGAGAATTTCGTTAAATATTGAATCTAGTAGCCACTCTCAATTTTTAAACTGTTGCAGTTCTTTAAACGTACTAGCCCTACTAGTAGCAGGTGTGGAAATCCCCGAAAACCAACACTTTGGCAATTATCTGGCGCCACTGCTAGACCAGGTTTAGGCGTAACCATTCTGTAGTTGCGAAAATTTTCGGTCAATTCCTCGGTTAACTGAGTAATTTCTCAATGTAGCAGCTATATTATTTTATACCATACTTGGAGCTGTTTTTAGCATTACATTTCCGGTAAAATATATCCTTATGAAATTGCCTATAATTGAATATACTTGTGAAATTGCCAGTTGTAGTCACTCGTTGAAACTTGATATTACAACTTGGCAATTTCACTCGTAGGATAAATCATGATCTTACACCACAACTCATGTAATAAATTATTTATATTACTCGAACAAGATTTTGCTCTCACTGGGCGCCCCCTGTGAACACAGCAGAACACCAACCTGTGATATCGCGAGGATATTCCTCTAATTAGCACACTTGTGTCACGTGACTAGTAAGCGAATCCTGGCCTCAAAGCCAGACGATTAAACCTTTCCTCTCAAGATCTCTCTATTTCTGACTAAGCTTGACGCTTTGTTCAGGCGGAAGGAGTGGGGCTGGGGGAGTGGGAGGTGG
>NW_004797319.1:878324-885444 GCF_000002075.1 Aplysia californica | reverse complement strand
TTCTGAAGTATTATTAATATATTAACCGCAGAAGTTGTCGTTATTTTGGGTTTATATCTTGAGTCTGGGGTTAAAATTTGTATGTCTCTCTCTCTATTTTTTTAAATTGTGGATACTAGATGGTTAAAGTTTTATCTCAGATAGACAAAAAGTACATTAGATGTGATGTCATGTTGTTAAACTAAAACCATCATTAAATGTAGGTGTTTTTACGCTCCCATCGACCCAATTTAGATCATGTGGGAGGCAGGCTTCTGTACCTGCTTGCCAAGCCCAACCAGTTCTGAGGAGGATACTACATCCCAGCAGAAGGACCGAGATACTCAATATAACCCCACCCCCCTCGGTAATCAAACTGGGTTGTTCTGCGTGCGACAGTGAAGCGCCTGGCCGGCTACACCACAGTCGCCTGTGGACAAATGTTAATGAGAAGACCTCACACTGTGATCACGTAGATCAAAAGCTACCGCGTCCGTCTCCTAGGTCGTGACACAACCTCGGGCGTGGAGTAAGGTCAGGTTAGATTAATTTTAAAGACCAAGTGGACTCACAGTATTGTCGGCCGGCAGGTTAGATTACTTTTGAACATGTAGCGGACATATATCGTGGGCCGGTAGGTTATATTTTAAAAAGAAAAGTAGTGGACACATATCGTAGACCAACAGGTTAGATTTAAAAAGAAGATGTAGAGGACATATTATAATATCTTATGCCAACAGGCTGTATTAAAAAAAACCCTAACATGTAACAGACATATATCGCAGGCCAACAGATTAGATTAAAAACCCCCAACAAAGATGTAGTAGACATATAGCCTAACTCCTTTTGCAGCCTTTTTACTACTGCTATTCCTTGGCTCCTTCTTACAGATGTCTTTAAGGTACACCCCTGATCTTAGGGTAGGTAAGATCTGAAACCCGGCCTTCTCGGACAAGGGCTAAAAATCTCGGGGGTTCCGTGTGCAAGTTGCCCACGTTAGAGATCCCTTGGTATTTCTAAAATTGATAAAAGTAGGCTTCGGCGGCCACCAGGACAAAATTAAAAAATCAATTTCTGCCAAACTAAAACAAATGTTTACTGCATCCTGCGTGCTCATATGACCTTATGCAAGTTTGAGCGCCGCAAAACGCTTACCAAAACAATACAAAGTTTTAAATTAAAAGAGCAGTATTGAAGAATCTGTATGAATCACGAAATTATACAACCTTTTTAAAAAGTGACCTCAGGCATCTCGTCTTCAAGCGCTGGTGATGGCCAGAATGTGAGCCTTTATTTTAGTTAAAAGTACACGACTATAGTACGTTCATACTGAGGAGAGTTGAATATTCTGACGAGGATTTTTTCACCAAATAAGACTTCATTATTTTCGATGAGGTGGGGAGTGGTGGTTTGGGGGGAGGGGGGGGGGGGGGTGGAGCGTGATTAATAAGCATAGAGATTTATATGAAACTAATAATAACATTTTTTGTCTTAAAAAAAAAAAAAAGTAATCTTAATACATAATTGCATTGCCAACGTCCTGGTCAACCTTCATCTGTTCCTTCTATCAAAGGGAAACATTTTTGACAAGGAGAAAGGCTAAAAGGCCACCCTGAGAAGAAAATCATAGGCCACTGATTAGTAACTAAAGGGTTGGTTCCCACGATAAGGAACACTCAACTCAAAAGCTAGAATTTAATCTTTGCAGCGTCTTTGCAACACCGCGAGTTACGCCCCTGTGTAGCGGATGAATAGAATCACCACTCTGCTACAGTCAAATACGTTCCTCTCTTTGTTTGCTGAAAACACACATCCATAAAACAGACACAACATGTACTTTTCTTTACTGTTGCTGAAAAAAGTCAGTATGAATGCAAAGAAAAGAATGTTCATTTATCAATTGCTGTTTAAATACAAGACTTATTCATCACCAACACCTTCTTCCAGCACAGAGCCTCTCAGATCTACACCTGGTACAGATGGAACAACATCATGGTCTCATCACAGATCGACTTCATATTAACGAGAACACGAATGCGGATCACAATCACAGACTCAAGAGCCATCCCCAATGCAGGCCTGGACACAGACCACAGGCCAATCATCACAACGTTGACCACCAAGAAAGAAAGAAAACCAAAAAAACATAAAAGACAGCAAGAGAGACTAAATATGCATAAACTTGGAGATGATCAGGTGCAGGCTCAGATCAGAAGCACGTTAAATGAAAAACTAGGCTCTATCAACTCTACAATACTAACTGTAGAGAAAGCTTGGGATACCTTCAAAACAACTCTCCTGGACACAATGAAAGAAGTCTGTGGTACCAAGAAAACAAGAGGAAAACACAGAAAAGCAACAGCCTGGTGGAACGAAGAAGTTAAAGATGCTATCAAGGAAAAAAAGAGACTGTATAATGAATGGGTCAAGTCAAAAAACGAAGAGGACTACATTAAATATAGACTTGCAAGAAGACACAGTAAGAAAGTCGTTATAACATCAAAAGAAAAGTCATGGACCCAGTATGGCGAAAAACTAAGTGAAACCTGCAAGACCTCACCAAGAGAGTTCTACAAGAAGGTAAAGACAATGAGAACGAGAGACGAATCCTATGTACCCACCACAGTCATCAACGATATTAATGGAGAAGCTCTGCACGAAGAGAAAGAAATAATAAAAAGATGGGAAGAATATTTTCAAGAACTACTAAACCCATCAGGAGTACAGGCACAAAACACACAGTGCCCATTCACCGCCAACTACCCTGAGCACTCAGAACCTACCATCCTGGAGAGTGAAGTGAGAGAAGCACTGAAAACTAGTCCAAAGAACAAGGCAGCTGGAGACGATGGCATCACAACCGAAGCCATCCTTGCATGCGGCGAAACCGGAATACATTGGCTTACAATCATCTTTCAAAAAGCATGGAAAGAAAGAAAAGTGCCAGCAGACTGGCAAAATGCGATAGTGGTGCCAATATGGAAGAAAAAGGGCAGCAAGAAAGACTGCAACACCTATAGAGGCATATCTCTTCTCAGCCATGTGGGGAAAAATGTATGCAAAATCCTAGAGCGACGTACTCGCGCAAAAACCGAACATCTTCTCAGTGAAGCCCAATTTGGCTTTAGAAAAGGAAGAGGGTGCACTGATGCAATCTTCGCACTCCGACAACTGTGTGAGAGGGCTTTGGAATACGACAAAGATCTCCACCTCGTATTTGTGGATCAAGAAAAAGCCTTTGATCGAGTAAATAGAAACAAGCTATGGACGATCTTAGAGCAGTACGACATCAAGGGACAACTGCTAGACAACATCAGGGCTATCTATGCCAACAGCAGAAGCGCTGTCCGAACTACCAGTGGAACATCGGACTGGTTTCCAGTAACATCCGGAGTGAGACAGGGCTGCAATCTCTCCCCTCTGCTCTTCGTGATCTACATGGACCAGATAACAAAAGAGGCCAATCCAGACCCAGAGGCACTCAACGAACTCATGTTTGCAGATGACCTGGCAATGATTAACAACAAGACTCAGCTACAGGAGCATATAAACCAACTAAATGCGAGCTGCGAAAAATATGACATGAAGATCAGTATAAGCAAGACCGAAGTCATGACAATTAGCAGGAGACCAGGTAAAGTGGATATCAACATCAATGGATCCCAACTAAAACAAAGCAGAGAATTCAAATACTTGGGCAGCATTTTCACAGAAAATGGAAAATTAGATCGAGAGATAGAGACTAGATGCCAGAGAGCCAACGCAGTCAGCTACCAACTGGGCCCTCTCCTGAAACATCCCAATATCCCCATGAGCACCAAGGCGAAGCTCATCAACGCCATTTTCCTTCCAACGCTCACATATCAGTGCCAGACAAGGACTCTAACAAAAGCCCTAGAGAGGAAACTGGTCACATGCGAGATGAAATGCTTAAGAAGAGCGGTCAACAAAACAAGAAGAGACACAATTAAAAATGAAGCCATAAGGGACACCGTGGGAGCAACACCAGTCCTACCACACATTGAAAAACAACAGGTCAAGTGGTTCGAGAGCATACAACATTAAATATTCTGGATGGAGAGCCACAGGAAGACCAAGGCGACGATGGAGTGAATCTGTGGCAGACACCCTTAAAGATCATGGGATGTCCCTCCTACAGGCCACACGACTTGCTGCAGACAGACACCTGTGTCTCCCCGCGACACCCCAGGGTACAAGCGGAAGAAAAAAGTAAAGTAAAAGTAAATTTTGTCAGCGCTTAGTTGGAACCTCGTTGACTCGAATCTTAAATTTTTACAGGAGAGATAAATGTGTTTGAATGAAGGAATTCAGAAATTACAGAGTGTCTTGGATTAAAAAGATCGCCCAAGTTGACACAGAAAGCTTCATTTAAGTGTTAAGCGTCTGGAACTAAATATATTATAGCAGAAGCAAATGTCTAGCTAAATGGAGTCCCTTAACTTTCTTTAAAATGAACGAGATAACAGAGGGAACTCAAAGCATATGTTGGGTAACGTTTTAGACAAATACAAAGCACTGACTACATGTACATAACAAAATAAAGACAATCAACCTATTGATCTCTCGATACACGTAGTACAAAAATACACTCCAAAATAAAGAAGGTAAAAAAGCCGAATGTTATAAAAGAACGTTTGATTTGCACTGTAGAGTTCAAAACTGAATTATTTTGATGTCCAAAACCCGTTCTTCTTCTCCACCGAAACAGAAGTCATTAATAAGCATTAACAACAAACACAACGACAACAACCCGTGCCCAACCCAGAAAATAACCAACAAAACCACGAACTACATACTCTGTCAGTTGTGTGTTAAAGAAACGCTGGTCATTCTAATCTTATTACTTCTTGGGCCCTGAGTGAACCAGAAGACAATAAGTGACAGACCGTCAAATTTGAAGCAAAAATATAATATTATTTTCCATTTCCATCTAAGAGAGTGGCTTGTGTTCCCGACATTTGCCAGATGTAAGATGAAACAAACCACAAAGCTAATTTGTATTCATGTTAACCTACTGCACACTACAGCGAGATTCGTCAAACCCTTATTTTGATAATTTAACATAGTTGTGTTTGGTCAGAATTCCGTTTATGGTAAAAAATATTTACAGTTTTTTTCGAAACTTTATCCTTCAATTTCAATCTTGTCCTATTTTCGGTTGTTTGTTTTGTTTGTTAGAGTTTTAAAAAAAGGCACATGGATACAATAATAGTCATTTAATACCGGGGAAAATAAGTCAGACAGGCACAAACAACAGAGGGAAAGTAAAGAAGTAGGATCTACCAGTGTCACCCTCCAATCATCTGTGATTTGATTTTCTAGGTCATTATCTTATGAACACACCCAAAAAAAAATCTTGGCCAATGGGTAGGCTACTACATGTCACATGACATTGCTTGTGGTCATATATTAATGATTTTTTCTTTGCACCGGGGATACAATAGGTCCTAATGGACGTCTGGGTCAAATTTTAAGAAGCAAAGCTGTTTGATGTAGTGTGTACTAGCGCCAGCGATCCTATCCGATCCGATGCGATCTGATCATGCGTTTAACCATTGGGCATCCCTTCTTAACTCCAATATTTTTGTTCTATTTTTGTGTGAGATTCAATAACCTTCTAGATAAAAATATAACATTTTCGCGGAGGAACTCTGTGCACGATGGATAGATTCAAGAGCAAGAAAGAAGAAAAAAAGACGGTTAAATTTTTCTTTTCGGATACATTTTAATCAGCAAAATGTTGTCACCAGCGTCTGTGGTGAAGATGTTAGGTGCTGTATCCACACATGCATAGGGCCTGAGTTCGATTTTCGTATGGGGAAGGTTTTTTTTTATAGATCATCTCGGCATTTGTGCTGGAATGTCGTATCCCTCATAGCCTGGGTTGACCTTCAAAGGCAGGATCGAAGTCCGCTTCCTAAATGACCTGACTTGTGTCGATGGGGGTGTAAAACATAAACAAACCCAAATGGAAACAACAAAAAGCAAAATCAAGAGTTACCATCCCACCGCCATCCACCAAAAAATTATATTTATAAAAACAACAACAAAAAACAAAACAAAAAGCTTTGGCCATTTTCTCACTATTCCACCTGCTACCCCACAGGCATTCAATCTCTGTCACTGCCACCCCCCGCCCCCTAAAGCAAACAAACAAACAAACAAACAAACAAACAAACAAACAAAAAAGATATATTCTTCACTACCTCTCTCCGCCAACTCCTCCTTCTCCTCTATAAACAGACAGCCCTAATATGGGGTGCCCATTGGGGATGGGATCGGATCGGGGCGATCGCCCCACTCGTAGTCTTAAACAAACGCGTTTGTTTTTGAAGCGAAGAGTCGGGCGCGATCGGCTTATGCCATGATAGTGATAGCCGCTTTGCGCCCTCAATCTGGCAAGCAAACTGCCCCGACCAGACCCGATCCTACAAAGAGCAAAACGTATTTGAACGGGCCACAAGACTCTCCCAAACATCCCCTACTTCTACTACATTATATCAGGTGCTCATTGCAGATTGAATCGGATCGGATCGCGTTGGGTCGGGTCTGTTTCAGTGCACACTACGAATAGACCCCTTCCTTGTTGTGTCAAATTTGACAAGAATAGAAACGCGTGTCGCATACGGCGTTATTTGGCACAATTCACAACAAATCAATGTCCACCAATAACGGCTTCAAGTGCCGACTGCCATATACCACGCTTGCAGAGTTGACAGGTTCTTGAACCCTTCAGATATGGAAAATATTGATAGCCTTTGTTTTTGAAGGTCTCGATCGAATCGGTGGAATTCGTTCGATTTGTGCCACAATGGTAGCTTTTGCCCCCCCCCCCCCAGTGGAAGAAAAATTTGGCTGACTCTTCCTACTCAGTTGACTGAACTCGACTGAATTCGACTGAATTGGATTTGTAGTGTGCACTGGGTGCTACTAGGCTCAGGGAGCACCGACTCTAAGCCTCTCCCAAAATCCCGCAGGCGTTAAGGGACTTGTGGGCAGATCAAGTCGACTTTTATTCTGGGCATGGCAGTTTCACTTCTGGTTTTGGTACATACTTCCTGTTGAAATAGTGTGTGTGTGTGTGTGTGTGTGTGTGTGTGTGTGTGTGTGTGTGTGTGTG
>NW_004797319.1:873745-876113 GCF_000002075.1 Aplysia californica | reverse complement strand
ACCCCCTGACACACAAACAAAAGAGGCAAATTCCAAATTTCATATTAAATAAAATTATAAAAGGAAAACAAATGTTATTCTTTCTTCCTGGGTTAGAGATAAGTCCAATAATTACACAAATTATAAAGGAGAAAAATAATCAAAGTAAATGTTAACAAAATGTTTAATTAGAGATTTAATAAGTTGTTTATACATACGCTCTGAGACGTGCAAAAAGAAAGATTAGTCTTACTAGGCGCATGTCTGATTGGTTGACTAATACTCTAATCTCCCCTGGAGACGGTACATTCTCATTAGCGCCAACAACATAATTATCATTATTATTTTTGTTGTGAAAGACAGAGTAAATGTGCAAATTTGTTCGGCAGTTTTCTCAAATTATTTGTTTCCCTCTAATTCTTATTTCATATTTACTTCTAGTATTTCGGACGGTAAGTGTTTGGGTTTGAATTGGAGTACAAAGAAGCGCAAGTCGTTGCTTTAGGGGTCATTAAGAGAAAGAAAGATATAGAAAGAACCAACGGAGCCCTTTCTAACCACCCGATCCGGACAGACATGTTTATCACCTTCATCAGATGTTATAAGCGAAAGGGGAAACAGTTTTCGTCGTGTTAACCGTCCTATCCCCCCCCCCCCAACCACACCCCACAAAACAATAAAAACACAAAAATCTATTTTTAAACTTTAAAAAAATCTATCATTTATCTTTGAAGCTATTAACATAAAGTTTATCCCTTTAGAGAATGGAATCCGGGTCTGTTTTGGCGTGGCAAAAGGGCCGGTTATCATTACAACACAGATTCGGTTCTCGCAGCACTTTTGGGGTACACAATCTCCAAAGGCTGACACACCCTCCCCAATAGGTTTGTTTAAAAGACTCACCAAAACGTCAAGATTGAGCTGATTTCTGTTTTTAGATTTAGTACGAATTTTACGGCACATTAACGTCATACTTTTTTAAATCGCCAAAGATTAGAGGTGTCAAGAGAAAATAAGACATACATGTACTAAGAAAAGGAGGAGGACAGATAAGGACGACAGATGTTTGATAGGACAGGAGAAGCAAACCACACCTGAGCGCCCACCAACCTAAACAGCTCAAACTTTGGCCATTATTTAACTTCTCGAGGTACCGCATTATCAGGTTAGGATAAAACTACTTTGACGGAGGGACCAGTCGTTGGGGTGAGGGGGGCAGTGACCAAATGTGTACTCAGATGATATTCTCTTCACACTTAAAATAGGGACAATACTGAAAACGCAATGTTCAAATGGTTCAGTGCTTTGTTTGTTTTTCTTTTTCGCGTCTTTTTTTTTTCTTTTTCGCGTCTTTTTTTTTTCTTCTTCGCGTCTTTTTTTTTCTTCTTTCTTAGCGTTGTCCTTCCGGTGCAGGATGCAACCCTCAAATAAAGACCAGCACTCTGTTTTATCAGCTGTTTTGCTAGTCTAGGTTGTACCCGTCCGTTTCTGATGTCACCTTGCCACATTTTTTCTGGTCGTCTTCCTTTTGATCTTTTTCCTGCTCTTGGTCTCCATTCAGGCCATCATTTTGTCCGTCTGTTGTCTTTCGCTCTGCCGATGTTAACAGTCCGTCTTTTCTTCGGATTGTTAATTTGGGAATATTTCCCACTGCTATTTTCTCTCGAATTTTTGTGTGTTATATTTGATATTGTATTCTTATACTCAGCATCTTCTTGTCTATTGCTGTTCTTGCCGTATTCAATTTCCTTATGATATTTCTGGTATCTGGCCAAGTCTGACACACATAGCTTATTACCGGGACAGGACATTGATTGAAAACTTATCTTTTCAATGACATATTATGCACATTTTAATGTGTAGATACATACGTGTTTCTCAGTATCTTCCAAAGCAATTCAAAGCCTTCTGTTCACCTCGGGTTTTGTTCTCAGTTCCATTTTTAAAGTATTGTTTATCCTGTGTATTCATATTCTGTCATTTCCCCCCCATGATCTTGCTTTTTTATAACAACTGCTGTGTCGCTGGTGTAGTTCCTTATGTATTTGGTCTTATGATCTTATCTTTGCGGAATTGAAGGCAAATGTTTTACGTTCTCGTCATTTATGATGTTGAGATAAATTTCCATTCATTGTTGTTCACCTTCAGTGTAAAGTTTTAAAGGCATAGGCGAATCTCAGGTCTTTCAGGTGATTTCTATCCTTCGAAAAATTTTTTACTTGATGATGCCGTTTTGAATTTCTTTCATGGGGTTCAGAATTATAATTTTCACATGGGATTTCGGGATCCCCCCCCCCCTTTCCCCGAAAGAGAAAGAGATAGATAGACTGATGATGAGAGATAGAAACAGAGAGAAGGAAAGAGGGAGAGAGAGAGAGAGAGAGAGAGA
>NW_004797319.1:867480-870260 GCF_000002075.1 Aplysia californica | reverse complement strand
ACCAACAACAACGACGAACCCCCCGCCCCCCCACAACACAAAGTGAAAAACACCCCTCCCATTTACAAACCATTAGTAAAAATCATAAAATGAAAGCAAATTTGAAAAATTCAGTTCATATTAACCTTTCCGAAATATTTCAATCTTTTCTTAATTTTTCTTTTGCGTAACAAAAGGAACACATTTCCTCATTTATCTTCTACACAAAGAGCGCAACAATAGCTGCATGCTTCATGATTCTTCTGTCCTTGGAATTGGTTTGTCAATCGTATTGGTTACAGAACACCTTTTATCGTTATGGATCGTTGATGTTTATCTTGCGAGTACTCGAGTCTACCAAGCATCTATCGTCATTATCTCTCATCCTTCTTTCCTTTGTATGCTGCTCTCTAGTGACATTTCTAATCTTTGACACTTCTTTGATCTACGTGTGTTGCAAATGCTATACAACCCGTACAAACATATAGGAAAAATATTTTGTTTTCGAGCAGGGAAGCCTTTCAAATACAATATGGGAGCATATAGGCATTGATTGTATGTTTTGTTTTTTATGTTCATTTTTTGCTAAGGGCAAGTTGCCCCCGAAATAAAGTTCAATTCAATTAAATTCAACACAGACCATAGACTTGGGCAGGAAATGTTTAGTTTTTAGTTTTAGTATGAGGTTTACAGCACGTGCAGCTTAATTAGGCTACATATGATCGCCGAAGATTATAGGTTTTACTTGAGAATAACACACAAAGACAAGATAGAGGAGAGATAAGGAGGACAGGATGCATGATAGAATAGAGGAGCAAACCACACCAGAGCACCCATCAACCGTCAGCAGTTTTTTTGTGAAAGGCAAGCAGCCTAACAAATTTGGTTTAATACAATTCAATGTAGATGCAAGACTTGTATTAACAAAAACTTTGCCACAGTTCCAGAAAGTTTTGAAATAGCTTACAATGCAATTTCAGCATTTTGGTGTCTGTGGTGTAGCGGCTAGAGGAGTTTTGATCGTGTATCTTTTACACCTCTTTCAACCCTATCCGTACGTCGTATTTTAACTATCGTATCCATACGACGTGGGGAACTCTGGGCCACCACTTCCAAAGAGGAAATTTACTCGTTAATCCGATCTGTACACTTTGCATAGCAGTCTGTCAAAATGATATTTTGAGAAATACTGAAAGTTTGAAAGAGATTTTCGTACCACAAGTATTCTAGAAAGTGAAGAATACAACCCAGGTACAAAATGACACCAGGGTGTACGGATAGGGTTAAGGACACTGCGTTGGCTTCCTGTTGAGAAACGGATAATGTACAAGCTGGCCACTCTGTGTCACAAATGCTTGAATGACAAATGCGCCATCATATTCATCAAATTTGTTGAAACTGTACAATCCAAATCGCAGGTTCATCAGCTGACATAACGAAATTTATTTTAGCATCTATTAAACTTTCAGTAATGGGTGATTTCTGTGGCATTTTTCCAGGATCCACGTGGTCTTTCTCCTTGATCTTTTACCCAGTGGGTTCCAATCCAACATTTTCCTTTTTACGCAGCTGCCTGGCTTCCTGAGAGTATGTCCAATCCATCGTCACCGCCTCCTTCCCACCTTGTCTTTGACGGGGCACTATCTTGTTCTCCTTAACACTTCCTCATTTGTGACCCTGTCTGATCCTGAGCAACTTTCTTAGACACTAATTGCTGAAAAAAACCCTGCATCCTCTTTGAGGTGTATTCCATGTCTCACATTTATACAAAAAGATTGACATTACATTTGAGTTGAAAATCCTCATTTTTGTTTGAAATGGGATGTTCCTGGTCTTCCAAATCCTGTTCAAGGATACGAAAGCGTCTTGTGCCTTTTGCGATGGGGGACTTTATTTCAGCTCCTATTCCCCCCTCTCTGTGAATTATATTCCCAAGATAGCAGAAGGATTCAACGTCTTCTAGTGCGTTTCCTTCTATTGTGATTTGCTCCTTTCGTTGTGCCTCTATCCTTAGGACCTTTGACTTTCCAGGGTGGATCCTCAATCCAACAGACCCTTATAGGCTGTTTAAAACTGAGATCTTTGCTTGCATCTGTTCCTTGATGTGCGACAAAAGCACCAAGTCCTCAGCAAAGTTCAGAACGTCCAACTGTGTAGATGGGGTCCACTGGTGGTTTCCTTTATCAGCCAATCGATCGCCCAGATGAAGAGAATAGGTGATAGCAAACATCCTTGTCTCACGCCGGCCTTTATGTCAAAGCTGTTTGTGAGCTGGCCGTCACGTATAACCCTGCAACGTATCCTTTAATACATGCTGTAGGTGAGATTGACCAGCTTCTGTTGGATTTCGTGATGCCTCAGTATCTTTCATAGTGTTGCTAGATCTATACTGTCAAAGGTCTTCTCATAGTCAAGGAAGTTGACGATCAGCTGTGAGTTCCACTCTTTGGATTGTTCCACTATGTTCCTCAGCGCAGCAATCTGGCCACTGGTTGAGCGATTATTCTGAAAACAACCCCTCCCCCTTACTCTCACCCCCCGCCCCCCCTCACACACACAGAGAAACATGCAATAGCTCAGGGATAGATAGATAGATAGATAGATAGATAGATAGATAGATAGATAGATAGATAGAAAGAAACAGACTGACAAAAAGACAAGCAAACAGATGGACAGACATACAGATAAACAGACAGACAAACAAACAGAGATAAATGTATACTGACAGATGGACAGCAAAAACTGGTATACATACAAAGGGGTTTGGTAGCCGACCGTGGAGAGAGAGAGAGAGAGAGAGA
>NW_004797319.1:862940-864028 GCF_000002075.1 Aplysia californica | reverse complement strand
TGTGTGTGTGTGTGTGTGTGTGTGTGTGTGTGTGTGTGTGTGTGTGTGTGTATGTGTGTGTGAGAGAGAGAGTGCGATTGCATGTTTATGTGTGTGCGTCTCAAAACGATCGATACACACCAGTACCGAAGTGCTAGGCCTACACCTCAAATGTAAAGTATCAAACAGACCAATTGCTGTTGTGAGCTGAAATGCACGACTATGACCTTCAACCTACGTGTTGCTTATTATTGTATCTTTCTCTATTCATTCTTCTTTGTCTTCTTTGTCTTCTTTGCTTTACTGACCTCCTCCTTCAAAATTTCAACTTTAAGGGGTCAATCCCCCCCCCCCTCTAGTGGCCTAGAGGTTAAGGTGTTTTCCTCTCATTCAACGGAAATTTTTCTTCCCCTTTTGCCTGCTTTTCTGCTTTCAAGCAGTGTTCTGTCGTCTGCGTTCGTTTCCACTTTCTGCCGCCATCCCCTCACCTATTTTGCATCCTCCTCTGGGCGCCAAACTCTTTCTGCAGCCTTTCTACTGCTACTCCTTGGCTCTTTCTTACTGCTGTCTTTCAGCCAAATCCTGATCTTATGGTAAGAAAGAATTACACCTAGCCTTTTCGGACTAGGGCGAACAATCTTGGAGGTCCCGTGTGCAAGTTGCGCACGAGAACCCTTGGTGGTCCAAAATCGATAAGGGTAGGCTTCGGCCGCCACCCAGGCAAAATTAAAAATATCCTACCAACTGAAAATATTTGATGTGACCTGCGCACTCACATGGCTTTATGCAGCAGTAATTATACTTACCAACCCCCCCTCCCCTAAAAATACAACAACAACAAGCAAACCAAAAATCCCGACCCCCTCTCCCCAACTTCCCCCTTCCAACCCCCTCAACAACCCCCAAAACTAACATACAGACTATTAGACAAACAAACAAACAAACAAACGAACAAACAACCCCCCCCCAAACTAACTAACAATAAAAAACAAAAAAACAAGCAAACAAAAACATAAAATGAGCAAAACAATTTACGATGTGTTAATCGTAACCGTCCAAACAAAAATCGTATTCATGAGATTTCAACCATATACATGTTATATATATAT
>NW_004797319.1:859905-862054 GCF_000002075.1 Aplysia californica | reverse complement strand
GGGGGGGGAGTCCTGCCTGTTTGAGCCAACCCGAGGCTAAGAGGGATGCAACATCCCAGTAGAAAGATCGAATTACTCCATAACAATTCTCTCCTCACGGGAATCGAACCCACGTCTCCTGCTAGTGAAGACGAAACGCCTAGCACTCAGTGTACATGGTCAATCGAATTTTGTGGAACTGATTAGGAGCCAGTAAGATTTTTCTCCATGGTAGGGCAAAAGCTGCCTGCGTGGCGCGATTATAATTCAACTGAATTCAATTGTTATTTTTCAAGGTTGCAAGTTGAACGATCGGATGTGTCCAACCAATCAGAAGACTTGTAGCCTCGAGTCACATATGGCAGTTTAAAAAAAAACTCAAAATGTGGTAATGGGCAGTGTAGATTTGAAGAGGCGGACACAGATAACGTAAAAGGCTATCAATATTTCCCATGTCTGTAGGATTCAAGAACCTCTCAATACAGCAACCGCAATATGCCGCAGTCGGCACTTGAAGCCATTATGGAAGGAAATGGCTGTGTTGTTAACTCAAAGAGGACGCGCACTCTGGTCTTTCAACAACGGTTGAAGACCCGCCGTTTTGAAAAACCAAAAAAAAAAAAAAAAAAAAAAAGAAGCGCGAGAAGCATAACTCTGTAATTCAAAAATATTTTCAATTCGATTTTCTTTATATCAAACTTGAACAGGTAATGAGTAACACACGTTTTATGAAATAATAATATACACTTTCGTGTTTCTAATTCCAAGTGAAAATGTGAAAATAAGGGACACTCCAGGCTGCGGTCTAATACTGTCGATATATCGCTGACTTAGAGTTACAAAGTTCTATCTGATATTTTTGGCCGTTTTGAGCTTCAAAGGCCATGAAGTAAAAAACAAAACAAATTATGTTTTTTCTTCTCTATAAAAAAATGTAAGATTATTCGGAGTCCTTATCAAGATGTTCAATAATGTAGTTCGAAATGATAATAATATGCCACGGTATGGTTGTTTGTTGTGCCGTCAGTGTGTCCATCACGTCCAGGAAGAGTAAACGGTAAGTTCTGTGTACAATAACGCCACTCACTGGCCGGTGAAAAAATTTCATATCGTACATCTATATTATTGTTGAAAAGTAATACATTTTCTTTCATTTTAAATGGCGGAGAAGGTATCAAGCCCTGAACTGAAAAGGGTAAAGATAAAATAATAAACAACAAAAACCTAATTTAGACGGCTGAATTCAAACTTCCGTCAAACTTCAAATTACGCCCTTATGACATCAACCGATAATGATAAAAAAAATAAATAAATTGATGACACTTTTTGTTCGTAAGTCAAGCCATCATGCAGCGGTCTTCCATTTAAATATGTGAGGCATTGAGGTGAAATTAGGCTCTCGTCAATAGAATGGACTCGGAGGAACCGAAACTTTTCTTCCTGTTTCTCCAGAAATGTTTGTCACTCTTTTGAATCAAGACGTTTTTTGCCTATTTCAAACATATTTGAGCGTGCGTTTTACTGAAATACAGTGAAAAAAAAAGTAAATTTATAGTTTTCAAGGACGCTCAAGCTTTGGAAGTCACCAACATTCGGAGGTTAATTTCTCGCTAAATTACTCCTAACACCAGACTATCCCACATCATTCAATTTGAAATATCTATAATTCTCTTTCAGATTGGGTCTTATCTTTTTCTCAACAGCAAGGCAAATGAACAAATTTAAAGATAATACCAATCCTTTCAAAGGCCCACAAATCGACGAGCGCCTGATTACACTGTGTCTTGGCACATACTTTTTAAAATGATAATTTGGTCTTGTTGAATTGAAAAAGGAGCTAGATTACTTGTGTTTAGATAGGCCTTCAAGGTTAGATTACTTTTGTTTGGATTGGGTTTCAAGGAGTCTTAAAGATACTACGGAAATGACATTTAACATTATAAAAAATTCTTTCCCTCTTTGGACTACTCATTGTTCTTCGAGCATCTTCTCCGAAAGTAATTGGTGAGGAGTATGCTATGTCAGGGTTCTACAACACGGCCTTGACGTCACGGATAGACTGAACATTTCTCCTTTCGAGGCGTGCACATGCGCAGATGTTCATGACAAGATGAAAAAAACCCACATACACTCTTTATTGATCCATTCCCCCCCCCCTTCTCTCTCTTTC
>NW_004797319.1:858659-859769 GCF_000002075.1 Aplysia californica | reverse complement strand
TAAAAAAATGTAAGATTATTCGGAGTCCTTATCAAGATGTTCAATAATGTAGTTCGAAATGATAATAATATGCCACGGTATGGTTGTTTGTTGTGCCGTCAGGCATGTGTGTGTGTCCATCACGTCCAGGAAGAGTAAACGGTAAGTTCTGTGTACAATAACGCCACTCACTGGCCGGTGAAAGTTTCCTATTCTTTGACAAAAAAAGAGGAGTTTGTTCGAAGTGTGCACTGAAGTTACCATTAAAAATAGGAAGAGGCTAGCCGTACTTCATGACGGCTAGACTGTACTTAAGTACGGCTAGACAGTTGGGCTAGCTATACTTATTCTTAATATGATGGCTAGACTGACCATAAAAACAAAAATAGGCCTACTGAATTGTAAATATGAATTTTTAGTTTGCAGTCCCTAAAGTATTTGTATTTGAGACGAAACCAGGTGCCTTAATGACAGTGCATGTATTTTAAACCTCCTGTTTTCTAGACTGGCAGTCTAAGTACGGCTAGACTTCTAGGCTAGCCGTACTTAAGTGCGGGTAGACGACCAGGCTAGATGTACTTAAGGACGGCTAGACTGTCAGGCTAGCCGTACTTAATATTGATGGCTGAATTGTAAATGAAATATTTAGTTTGCGATGTCTAAAGTATTTGTATTACAGACAAACAAAAAGGTGCCTTACTGACTTGCATGTATTTGAACCTGAATAATTACTAGATCTAGATATAATGAGACCTGTGTAATTAACAGATTTGAGTCGATAGGGCCAAACCTAGATCTAAGTACGGCTAGACTGGCCACTTCGTTAAAAATAATCGATCCGTCAGGCTCCGGTCCAGTACTGCCAGTAGGCTCCTCCCGGTATACTCGTTACACCAAGATGTGGGTTACCTGTGGGTGCTAGAGTAACCAAGTAAACAGATCAATAGCAGCAACAATACCCACGTAAAAAATAACAAGAACAAACAAACAAAATAAAACAGGAAAAAAGAAAAAAAAAACATCAGGAAAAAAAACACGAAATTGAAAACTCACAAAAAACAAAAACAGCAACAACAACAGCACACACACACACACACACACACACACACACACACACACACACACACACAC
>NW_004797319.1:856265-858559 GCF_000002075.1 Aplysia californica | reverse complement strand
ACACACACACACACACACACATACATATACACACACACAAACACACACCCACACACACCCACACCCACACACACACACACTAAAACACAAACACAAAAATTAAAGAAAACAAAACAAAACGCTAAACTTGAGGTATAAACATTTATAAATCATCTTCTCAAGAGCTCTTAACAAAAGAAATATACAGATTAACCACTTTCTGAAAAACTCTTCTCCAGGCAATCATACTTCATTCTATTAGTAGATTTTTTATTTACTTATTATTATGGATCATTAAGATATTTTTGTAAGCTTCTTAAAGGATCTTTGCTTGGCCTTCTACTTTTTGAAATACGCGTATTTATTGAATTGTATATTGAGAGAGCCTTTTTGTTTGCTGATCCTTTGAATTCCCCATTGACACATTGGGAGAAAAAATCTCCCATTTCTCCCATTTTTTCTTTGGTAGATTTGGGGTATTTCTGTTGACTTTTGAGCTATGCGCATAATATATAAGAACATATTCATATTGCGAATTTTAAAAAAATCGTTGATACATTCCTGAATGCAGTTTGAGATAAGCATCTGATGTGACAAGTTGTTTTATTACTGCCAGTCTTTGCTTTTTCTCTTCACATTGATTTTTTTTGGTATGATTTCAAAATGCAATTTAAATTCTATGAATTTCCTCTTGTCTTTTTACCATTCCTGTAAAGCCACCGACAATTTCCCCCTGAGGCAATAAAGTATCTTATCTTATCTTATCTTATCTTATCTTAGAATGAAAACCCGCGAGTTCTGTATGTGCTGAAATACAAAACGTATCTGGGCTTCATTCAATCTTTTCGGCTGCTATCGAACACCTGAATTCACTCCAGCAACACTTACCGCAAGCAAAGGTAGAGGCCAAGAGTGGAAGAGGGAGACCTTTTAGGATGCTGCACAGCAGCCACCAGCAATGGTATGTTTTCAGTTTAATAGGTTTCACTTTGTATGTATCTCTGTATTTATGTCTATATGACAACATTTTAGTACTGTATTTGGGCAATAATATTCTATAATACAAACAGAGAGGCTTGGTGGCGTTGGTAGCCTAGTGGTTAGGCTACCGGACTCGTAATCGTGAGATTGCGGGTTCGGGGTTCGAGCCTCAGCTCGGTCCGACGTTGTGTCTTTGGGAAAGGCACGTTACACGAGCTTCCCACTTGGCTCGGTCCTATCGGACACGGACGTTAAACTAGGAGGTCCCGTCCCTTAAAAAACCTAATAGTGTTGATAGGGGCGTTAAACTCATACCATTCCATTTCAGAGAGGCTTGGTTTTATTCTAAATCAGTACAATCCTTACTATCGGTCAGAAGCAAGTCAAATCAGCGCCTGTTGTGTAGCAATAAGGTTTGTTGTTGCACTCCGGAGACTCGAGTTCTATTCCCGAGTGGCAAGAATTTCTATCGGGTATCTCGATCATCTTTCTAGAACGTTGTATCCCTCTCAGCCCATGTAGGCCTTCACAGATAGGGTAAAAACCTTATAAATTGTTGTTTTTTTGGGCGGGGGGCGTAAAACACTTTCATTTACATCACATAAGCAAGACAAGAATACCTTTTCTCTAAAGCTTGTCACGAACACATCAGTATCTTTTAGCATCAGGCAGGCAAACAATGGATCAGCGCAGCCTGGATCGATGAATCGATAATCAAAAGCGGACGCAAGAAATCTGTCTCAGAGAAGGATGGGGAAACGCACGAGGCTGGCGAGACACGGAGGGATGGTAGTGCCCAAACCTGGCCAACCACAGTGGCGTCGCTGGTCTAGAGATTTGGCTCTTGGGCTGTTCATGTCATGTCATAAGAGTTGTACGGCATATGTCACGCAAATAGATTTCATAAGATCGGCATATACATGACTTTATTGTGTTGCAAGTGCCGTAAAACTCTTGTTAAATTTAAAATGAGATCTTTTAAGTTCAAAAGATTAGATGTGTCAATAGAGGGTTAGATGAAAAAAAAAAGAGTGATGGAAAAAAAGAACGATAGTAGTTAGAAACTGTAAGGTCGTAGGTTAGAATCCCGTCAGGGGCACGACATTAAAATTTTATCCCTGGGGAAAGCACTTCGCACGAATATTTTTAAAATTCTTGTTTTTGTTCTTGTTCTTGATCTTGTTCTCAACCAAAGTTGCTTAAAAAATCAAGGGTTTTAGATACAACTGCTCTCTTCTGACAAAAAAGACCTCCATCCCTCAAGAAAGCACACCCCTATAATTTCCCTCCCTGGAAAAAAACATCACCCCGTACCCTGGAAACGCCCCCCCCCC
>NW_004797319.1:853980-855301 GCF_000002075.1 Aplysia californica | reverse complement strand
AATTTAAACTCTTTCTCATCTGTGGCAAGTAGTTGGGAAAACTTGAGCTATTTATGGTTTTGTTTGTCATAACAAAACAATAATTATATAAGGATCAGAATTTTTCTAAGCCTGCTCTGCTTTGTTAGTCTTCATTTTTCCAAGCTATTGAAAAAAACAAACATTCATTTCTTGAAAAAATTACTGTCTATTTTTGTGTTGCATTTCCGTGAAACCACTACATAACAGAATTTCCCTGAAATTTGACTTTAAGAAATACTGCGGCAACAAAAGAATCCGAGCCTAATAATGTCTGCTAAGAAGTTCTCTTGTGTAACTCTAGAAATAAGAGATTTTTCTATTTGTAACTAAGGAGAAAATTGCGTTTCATTTGCGTCTCAAAAATAAATCTGTTTAAAGAAGTGGAAAGAAATACTATTATGTTGCACAGAGATGCTTTATATTTTATAGCTGTTTACGAGTTGATCAACTTACTAGTTACAAGATACAAGTTTTCAAAAGCAGAAGGTTCGTAGTTGCCTTTGGTAATGAGGTATATTTTTCGCGACATATTTTCTTTCGATTCCCACAGACGAGAAGGTATTTATTAAATAAAATACAGGCGTCTTTGGTGTAGCTTTTAGACGCTTCACTATACCACAAGTAGAAGACTCGAGTTCGATTCCCGAATGCGAGAAATTCGTAACAAGTACCTCGATCCCTCTGCTGGGACGTTGTGTCGCTCTTAAGGCGGGTTCACATGGAGCGATGTGTGGCGACGGAACGACGACGGCACGGAAGCGGTTTTTTTAGTTTTAGTAAGAGTTTTACGGAACTTGGAAAACAATAAGGTCATATAAATGCCGAAGATTAGAGGTGTGACAAGAGAGCAACAAACACAAAGAAGAAGGAGGAGAGATCAGGACAATAGATGTTTGATAGGAAGGAAGGAGCAAACCACACCATAGCACCCCTCAACCACCCACAACGGTGGCGGTTTGCAGAAATTGTACGGACTTTAATGTTCACATGGTTGCGGTGTTTGTGAGCGAAAGGCTAGCGGTGTCCTTGTTTTGTGGTAAGGCAGCGTCATACAGGGATTAATTTTGCTGAACGTGTTGGATAAGGTGCCGCTGAAAACTTCATTGTGCTCACTAGTGGGGATCAATGAACCTAAAACAGCTAGACCCTTGATTTACTACAATCAATCTCCGCTTGCGATGCAGCAGGAAAACACACCAACACCACTACAGGCCTAGTGTGTAGACACACGAGGCCTACATCTATGTGTGTGTGTGTGTGTGTGTGTGTGTGTGTGTTTGTGTGTGTGCGTATGTGTGTG
>NW_004797319.1:851169-852255 GCF_000002075.1 Aplysia californica | reverse complement strand
CCTGATGGCAGAAATCCTTTCAGACGAAGAAAAATGCCTGAAATATATCCGGATGAGACCCTCCACATTTCAGCTCTTGTTGGACAAAATTGGACCATACATAGAGAAGCGAACTACCAATTTCCGGAAACCCCTGTCAGCAAAAGAGCGTTTGAATTTGGAAAAAGACTGCTGGCTGACAAACTGGATTTACCACAGGATACAGACAGAGACACAGCCCTCCCATCTGCATTCGTAGCAGATGATGCATTTCCATTGAGAGGAAATTTGATGAAGCCATTTCCAAACAGACAATTAACTCATGAGAAAGAGCTTTTCAATTATCACCTATCACTTGCGAGGAATTCAGTTGAATGCTCTTTTGGTAGGATTCCCCGAATGTGGCACCAAAAGGATGAACAACCAGAGCCGGCAACAGATGCAGTCAAGGCCATCACAGTGCTCCACAATTTCATTATCATGCAAGAACGTGGAAGATCGGTGCTACGGCACATTGAGGATGATGTGGTTGAGCCACGAGCAGACCTACCAACGTTCGACAGACTAGACGTTATTTAAGGAGCAGAGCTACCAAAAGTGGAATGGAAGTGAGAAATGTTTTCATGGGATATTTCTCGTCACCGCAGGGTGCATTGCCATGGCAAAATAGCAAATGCTATAACGTCTGATCAGTCCACACTCTCATTTAAAAAGGGTTATCATTGCATCTCTTTTAATAAGCTAAAGTAGGCCTTTAGTTTGAAACAAGTATACTTGTTGTACAGTGTACATACGTTCAGACAAACAGACGGATAGACAGACAGACAGACAGACAGACAGACAGACAGACCATGGCATTCAACTTCGTTGGCTACTTTCTTCCATTCGGCCGATATAATGGCCCTGTTGCAGTAGTTTTGATCTGCTTTGTCATAAAGACATCCTTTTCCAACTGCGTGTAATAATGCCACAGACTCCATTGTAGTCAAAATGCAACAATTCACTATGACTACAGACTACAAGCACTACACAATCACGCCACAACAATTCAGCCTCACAGCAGACGCTCGAAATTTTATTTCAGCAGCAAGTGCACACGCTGAACTT
>NW_004797319.1:848057-849792 GCF_000002075.1 Aplysia californica | reverse complement strand
ACACACACACACACATACACAGGCATACAGACATGTACGCGCGCGTACTCGTACACTCTCACACCAATTCACACAAACTCTCTTATACATTCACTCTATTACCCATATTATGCTCACAAACACACGATATAACGTGTACCCTCACACTCTGACCGACAATCACACGCATTATATTGAAATAAATTAACTAGCATTGATAATAATATTACTATTTAACCCCTACACCGCCAGGCCGTGAAATGAGTAATCAAGCAGGTATGCCAGTAAAAACGCATTCCAAAGTTTCATGAATAATAACAAAAGTAATTGCATTTCTAAAGCGCATGCCCACGCTAGTGTGTGGTTGGCGGGTGCTCTGGTGTGGTTTGCTTCTTCTTTCCTATCAAACATCTATCGTCCTTATCTCTCCTTTTTCTTTTTTATGTTTGTTACTCTCTTGTAACACATCTAATCTTTGGCACTTATATGACCTTATTGTGTTGCAAGTGCCGTAAAACTCTTACTAAAACTAAAACTAAATATTCACGCTCTACATTATTACCCCCAGCATTCCCTGAACACTCAGACACATTGTCGGATTCCCGGGAAGCATACAGACCAAGTTTCGGATTGCACGCGCTCAAACACTAACAAACTGACAATTTTTTTTTCTGTCTGGGCCAGGTACCCATTCCCACTTGGGTGAAGTGAGGATGAGACGTCAGGAATTGGGGTGGGGAGTAGGGGGGGGAGGGACGAGGGGTTAGGATAGAAGGGGGAAGGGAAGATGGGTGGGAGGATGAGGGGATAGGCGTATGGGGTAGAGAGAGTGTAGTTGGGGAGGGTGGGAGGTAACTGGGGATGCGAGTGATATGATGGGAGAATGAGGGTCGCAAATGGGGAGAGTGGAATAGGGGAGTAAGAGGTGTCGGGGAGACTGGATGAATTGGGGGTCGTATAGATGGGGTGGAGGGAGGCAACCTGGGCTGAGAGGGATACAGCCTCCCGGCAGAAAAACGGAGATACTAAATAAAAAATCATCGCCACTCGGGAATCAAACTTAAGTCTCCCGAATGTGACAGCAAAGCGTACAATCGCTACACCACAGACACCGGTCACAGACGTTAGTTACAGTTGTCTACGGGTGAGAACCACCATTACAACATGAAATATCAGTCTACTATACAGAAACATTAATTTAAAACATAGTATAGCACCATAATTACATTTATCTCGAAATCCACTTTATGCCGAAATAGTCCTGGATTGTCCAACAGAACGGGTTTCGAACCTAAACCTAGAACCACCCACACAGATCCAGAAGTAAGACCCATGTAAAGCGTTGAAGTAGGCCGTACATCGAGGATCCACATTTAAAAGACGACGGAAAAATCCTCTTACCAGGCTCCGCCGACAGAGTAGATTATCATCTCACATGCGATATCGATTTCTATCTTGAACTAAGACCCATAAATCAAAGAATGCCCCCCTAATGTGCTATTGATTTCAAATATTTAGCCATGGACAAAGAGATTTTTGTCTCGAAGACTGAAAGACAAATTTGGGAATTCAAAAAAAAAAAAGGTTTAGATAAAAAGTTCTGCTTACGCCATTTCAAACTCATTTTGGTCTACCAGAACACCACTGGCTTACTATCAGAATAATGATGATGTCATTTATCTGAAACATTCTTCTTCTTCTTTTTCTTCTTCTTCTTCTTCTTCTTCTTCTTCTTCTTCTTCTTCTTCTTCTTCTT
>NW_004797319.1:842926-847054 GCF_000002075.1 Aplysia californica | reverse complement strand
CATATCATATATTAACGGTTGATTAAAAATTGATAGATACTTTATTTTTCTTCGACAAATTTGAACTAAATTCTATGATCTTCAGCTCTCAAGTACTTGCCCATATACTCTTGAGCCTAAACTGTTAAAGTTTCATATTCTTGGACGTTTGTGTGAATGACGTTAGGTCAAATTGGCTGCCCCCCTCGGTTGTCCGCCAGAGAGTAACATCATTCTTAAGAGACTTCCAAAGAAAATAGGGAAAACAGTACCTAGACATGGTTTGTTGGTGCTTCTTTAAAAACTTTAAAAAAAAAAAATTCAAAATAGGCAAAAGAGCACCTAGATATGGATGGCTGGTTCCTCTTAAAAAAAAACAATTAAAAAAAACATTACTACAGTTTCAAAATGTTTACGATAGCAAGGTCTAGATATCTGCACTGTGCATAAGTGGATTAGACGTTGACAAATGCACCGGAAGAAGAAGATGAGATGTTGTCCACTCGTATTTCAAACAAGCATTATCCTAGTTGATTTTCAAACTGTGTGAACACCGCTAACAAGGCAAAGATAGAAGAATTGATAAGGGCTGACAGGCAAATGCTGGACAAGTACTAAAGACAAAAAAAACCCCCAGTACCAAAGCAACAACAATGTGTTTTCTTAGAGGACAGCTGAGAATTTCTTGGAGGGAATAGAGATCAAATGACCAGAGGAAGCGCCTGCGAGCCTCTCGCTTATTTAAAAACGGCAATTAGAAAGAGACACGAGCAGTAATTGCCCAGGACATTTAAATAGACATAAAGGCATTAAATATGTAGCTCCCATTGGCAAAAATGAAGACAAACTAGGAATGGGTAGACTCTGGGCAACTAACGTGGACAACTAAACAGGTGAATAAAGGGCAAAGGAATGAGTGGCGAACCTTGATCGCTGATGTCTGTCGCAGATAAGGGGCTTGATGTGAACATGGATAAGCACTGTATAAATGCATTTTAAAATTAAATATTATGATTACAGTGTATATAATCTTCACTCGCTTTAAATGTTTTAGACTCCACTGTGACAGAGGCCGTTTGTGATCTTGAGCTCTAGTAACGTTAGAGTATTCTATCACCAAAGACAATATTGCTGGCAATTTGGAAAAGATTTGATCAAGATTGTTTCTTTCTCTGATCACGTTTGAGACATACACACACGTGATCTGGAGTAAAAGAGACCTGCCAGTGAAAGTGAGGGTAGTACACAGACCTGTGTAGTAAATATTATAACACCCTAGACTGGACACTGCTGACGTAATTCTTGTTTTCTATGGATCACACCATTTTGACACTTTTTGGAACAAAGTGAAAGGCAAGGAGAGAAATGTTGCCCACCCAAATAACTATTGCGTGATTTAAAATTTGCCCATCATTAAAATTTGCACGTTTATGGCGTGCAACAGCGCAGCGAAATTTTAGTTACAAAGAGCAAAGAGCGGCGGTCATAACAGTGCTCAGAGTAATACAACTCATAATAATTATAATGCAAGTCTACAGTGTTATCATAGCAAATCTCCCGGCTCTCTCAACGGAAAGATCGGCTCTTGCCACAAAAGATCCATCCTTTTTGGGTTGTCGAGGAAAATTGCACCGAGAATCCCTTCCCACGACAACGGAAATGGGTGTGAAAAGCTCTTTGTTGCCAGACACAAAAAAAAGAAAAAATGTAACTCAAATGCTGTGCAAATATATTTAGATTACAGATTTTTAGGCAGGACCCCAGTACGCACATCTGCAAGAATGTTTTCCATTATGCTTATGCCCAACTCTCCTTATATCCATTGTAATGGGTGAGATTTTTTTACCCTTAAATTGATGCATGCTAATTATAAAAGAATAGGATGTTAGGCTGCCACTCTAAAAAAAAAACCCATAAAAAGTTCAACGTTTCTTTCCATGAAATATAGGTATTTTCCCTATCTCGGCGGTAGAATAATAAGACACACGCTTACACCTTCTTAGTTTTCAAACACAATTCTTTGACGGTGTCCCTCTTTTGGAGCACATCAAAGAAAATACGATCAGGAGGGAGGGAGGGAAGCAGCTGTCTCATGCATATTGCTGTAAGATTGTCTGTCAAGACGCGAAAAGTCACTCGATACAAGTTAGACCATTTGAGTCCTTTTTCAATAGACACGTATTGTCCAATTGACATTGCCTACTTTATAACTAAACGTCTGATTGCCCTTTTTCCTCTTAGTTTTACTTTTTCATCTCCTGTTGTCGTTGAGCGTTAAGGGGAGATGCAATTTTGTATTGTAGGTCAGCTTGGCAGATCTTTCAATTGAGATATTAAAGTCTTTCAGGATTCGTTTGATTCCCCCAATGCTATTGAAATGGACGGCAAATATTATACACGTGGTGTCATTTGTAAAACGTCTTAGGAGTAGCTTTTTAGTTTACTGAAGATACCCCCCCCCTCACAGAAAAAGAAAAGCAACAACCAAAAACCCCAACAATAACAAAAATAGCAACACCTTCCCCTCAAACCAAAACATTTAGAACTAAAAAAGGTACCGCGTTTTGATATTGGATAAAATCTAGCATTTGAGTCTTTGCGCTTGTACCACGTGTCTAAAAAACGACGACCAACCAATTTAAAGGCCACGCACAGTAATCTTTGCTCCAATTTCAACGAAACTTTGTAGAAATAAAATTCGACCAAGTTGACTTTATATTTGTGATAAGTATGAAATATGTCAACTACCATGTTCGAAAAATATCAAGTTTTCATAATTTCAACCAAAATTGAGTGAAACAAAAAACTTTACAACTTCTTAAAAATCATCCACTCTGTTCTATTTAAGGGGGTCATTATTTTTGCATTGAAGAACATATTTACACAAAAGTATTGCCAAATAAACTGAAGGAGATGATGGCTATTTCAATCTCCTTGTGCTGACTATTTCTCTTCTCACAAACTCCAATAAGCCATTGACAAATTTGAATAGCCAAAATGGCATGTTTTTTGGGTCGATTTTGTTGGACGTCTTGTTCAATACTGATTTTTAACTGTTCGATCATTTGTGGCTTGGTTTCATAGACTCTGTCTGTCAAAAATTACAAAGATAATAATTGAAAGGGTTCCCATTTGTGTGAATGTGGTGACCATTTATTGGTAAACTTTTGGTTAATAAGGCGTTCCACAAGACTTTCTTGCAACCACACAAGGACCACTCTAGACATTTGGGGTGTGGTCTCATCTCATTGGAACCAAACCTCTATAGCATACATATTCTCCTCCCTAAACTTCTCCAAAACTTTCTCAGCACGGTGAGATGTCCATCTGATGTGACTATCGAGGTTCTACGATGTTTTTTCTGAAACCAGAAAGGGTCGATCACATCCTTGTAGCTGATCACTTTTAAGAAGCGAAATTTTGCGTTTTATTCGAATTTGGATGAAAGTAAAAATAAAACAAAACAACAACTCAATTAAACAACCAAACTTGATATTTCTCCAAGGCGTTGATAGATTTCTTCATACTATTTATAAACTTGATGTCCCCCTGGTTGAAATGTATGTTTTCGAAGTTGTGTTAGAATTCGTGCACTTATAATAATAATAATAGATAGCATTTGTATAGCGCATATCCCCGCTCAACAGCAGGCTCTATGCGCTTTACACTATATTAGACCCAGTTATTGTTCTACTTTAAGAGGGTACTCTTTTTCAAGACACCCCGTACTTTCACGTGAGTAATATAAAACATTAAAAGTAGGTCACTTGATTAAAAAGTAAAAATGAGCATATAAAATTGACTCATCGGTAAGGTCAGCTGTAATGTATGCTTTCTGCTGTTGCCAGGACATTTAACGTCAGCTGGCTGATGGAATAAACAGCAGAAACGTTTATGTTTAGCGCGGAGGACGAATGAGGCCGATCGTTCGATATCTCGGGGGTTGAGTTAAAACTAGCCGACCATCTGTGTTGCATGAAAATGGCCGAAGGTTGTTACGGGTTTTTGTAAACATGGACCTAAACTTCAGCACCTCACCCCGTAAAAACAAGTCAAAAAAAAAAAAAAAGACACGAAGAAAAAAAATCAAAACAAAAACAAATACCAAATAAAAACAAAAACAAACAAAATAAAACAAAAACCCAAACC
>NW_004797319.1:832324-837494 GCF_000002075.1 Aplysia californica | reverse complement strand
TCTCTCTCTCTCTCTCTGTCTGTCTCGCTCCCTCTCTGGCTTTTTTCTCTCCCTCTCGCTTTTTTCCCCTCTTTCACTCTCTCACTCACTCTCTCTCTCTCTCAAATCCGCCAGCGATATCGTGAGCAGCAGACGGCCAGATCAGCTTTCCCGCCATGCAGAGCAGACAGTTTTCCCCTCTATCACGACAGCAGCAGAGTGCGGTCGTTCGAGGTACTCTTATTCTCACACTTACACCCCACCCAACGTAAACACAAACACACACGTGCACGCACATTCACGCGCACATTCACGCATATACACACACGCAGGCAAACATGTACATATATGTACACATTCGAACACACTCACAGGCACATAAACACACCTGCTCTAACACAATGTCTTTCTCCCTCTCTCATTCTCCCCGCCCTCTATATACCCCTCTCTCTTATTCTCTCTCCCTCATTCTCTCTCGCTACATCTCTCCATTTCTCTCTCTCTCTTTCTCTCTCCCTCCCCCCCCCTCTCTCTCTCGGTCTCTCATACACACATACCAAATACACACACACAAACACACACATAGAAATACGCACGCACTCTAACGCATTTTTTCTCTCTCAATCTCTCTCTCTCTCTCTCTCTCTCTCTCTCTCTCTCTCTCTCCTTCGCTTCTCACTCACTTTCTCATACACATGTAAACAAACAAACAAACAAACTCACACAGACAAAGGCACCCGCTCATGCAGACACGCGAGGCACCAGACGACAACCCAAACGACAGTAGGACTGCGTTGTCACGCGCACTGTCGCTCACACGGTGACTAGTATCGATACACTCTCACGTGCATTGTCACTCACACGATGACTAGTATCGATGCACTCTCACAATCATGCCCTGTTCACTTACAGTGTAACTAGTATGGTACTCTCTCACGTGCCTTATTGTTCACATCATGCCCAGAATTTATTTGTTCTTACGCGCCTTGTCACTAACACTGTGTCCAGTATCGACAGACTCTTATGGGCTCGGGTGCTCACATATTGACAGAGATCTTACAAGACAAGATAGTTCACTCCTCTCTTCGAGCCAATTAAAAAAGTGTCCTCAAAATCCGGTGGCGCCCTCTTCGAAAAAGTATGGACTTTACAAACAGAGTTACCCTACTTGTGTGAAAACAAAGAAAGCGAAACTAACAAACTGTGCTATTCCTGTTCTTCTTCTGGAGAAACGAAAGAGAGGTAAAAAAAAAAAAAAAGACTGCAGCGCCATTTGAACCAATGCCCGGACTTCCGCAGACACTTTTTTTTTGCTGAGTGAACTATCTTGTTATGCACGGCCTTTGATATTGACCAGTAAGAAGCTAATTCGTGAACTAATACAGACAGTTTAATATGTCCTCACTCAAACACCTTATATACCCTCAAGACACACGGGCGGGAAATAGTCCTGTTAATTAATTACTTACTTTTATGCTCTTTTTTTTTCTTTAGAGCGCACACACTGTACACAGGTGACGTGCCATTAAGTCGTAATAATACCCCCTCCCCCACCCCTCTCCTTCGCCTCTTTCCCAGTGTAGTACAACGATGTACAAAGAGAATTGCCAGGAACTGAATCAACGCCAGTCAGGAGATCTTGTTGCCAATCAGGATATGCGACCAGAGTGGGTCAAAGTGTTTGGATTTATCACTGGTAAAGATGTCAGTACAGTCGTCGACTTTGCCTTTGCCTTTGCCTTTGACCTTTGACTTTAACCTTTAAATTTGAGAAAGTTGAAGATGGAGTTCAGCCTCTCGTCAATTGACAACGTGAACGTTGTCGCAAAAGCAGTTTTGAGTCGATGCAATCGAGACTTTGTCTGAGAGGACCTTGGTGTCATATCATTGGTGTATCAAAGATGCGGTAAGGAATCTTCGGAGGGTCGCTGAAGTGGGCACCAGTCACAGTCACCTTCTTGTTGAAGACCAATTTTCGGGAATGTAGGCAGACTGCTAAAAAAAAGCTTCCTAACAAACTGTTTACGAAACATTTTTACTTATGAAATGGAATGAATTTGTTAAAAACAATGGAGTGTTGGAAAGAGCTGGAATTGAAGATATCAACACGACCACAAAAAAAGGAGAAGATGTCGATATTTAGGACTTGTTCTCAGAATGCTGAAGACAAGATTGCCTTAATATCATGGTGTTGGAGACCAACTGGAAAAATAAAAATAAAGGTAGACCAACTGGAAGCTTTAGATGTACAATAAGCTATGGAGCAATCACCCAGGGCTCGGATGCACCGAGATTGGAGAAGGTGGCCAGGGGCAGGTAATCGTGGCATCGACTGCTGTCTGCCTTATACACCTGCCGGTATAGGGAAACAGTATGCAAGCAAGCAAGTAAGCCAGTAGGTAAGTTGTAGCTTGACAGAATACGTATGTAAGTTAGAAAGATTGCTGTCCGTGGAACGTTGGTGCTGGAGGATGTATTAAGGGCATAGTGCGGTGGAAATGTCGAGTCTGGCTCAACGGTCCGTGAGTCAAGCAGCTGAAGAAGTTCCCCAGACAGTCGATGTGTTGAGCTATAAACGGGCTCTACTGGAGAATAATTAGTTCTCCAAAGAACCCTGGACAGTTCTGCAACTCAGCCATGACCAGTAGTGCGCGCTTTGAGTGTTGCTTGAACTGAAGGTGGAAATTTTCGACCATGAAATTTGCCTCGGGTTGGTAAACTGGTTGTAAGAGTCTCAATGTCTAACATTTTGTTATCTTGTAATACACATCTCAAAGATTAGAAGTGAACTGCCTGCCACGGTCTGATATGATGTCTTCCGCAGCCCCAAAGCTGGAAGCCTAGTGCTGGATGAGAGCTGAAGCGCAGGTGGAATCGAGGGCTTCTGCTAAAAGGTTGGCTTCTGGCCTTGAAAAGCTGGTTGGTAAAGGCTCAACAGCGTCCACATGCAGATTGCAAAATTTGGTGCTAAGCGGGAGATGTTCCACTTGTGGTGCATTTGTAATTTATGTGTTGCTGACCTTTGGATGCTTGGCATGCATGGCATTTTTTGCACCACTTGCGTATGTCACGTTTCATATCGAGCCATACAAAACGTTGGCTGACAGATCATTGAGTGGGACGTGGACGCAGCCTGCATAATGTGAAAGTCCATGGATATGGTCAAAGACTGAGCGAGCCCAGGACTTTGGTAACACCAGTGGATACATCATAGAGCAGTGTCGTGGTTCCAATCTGAATATCTTGTTGCTGAAGACCAGTGGAAACTTTGCAATAGGCTCCATCTCGCCAGATTGAATCTGGTCTTGAGCGAGGTGACTGAAATCGCTCACAGAGGCGATGCAGTTTTTGTGGTGACTCCCCTTATGGGTTACACATAAAGATCGTATTAACATTGTAAACATTGTAAGTATGGTCCTTGAAAAATGTTCGAGTGGCAATCACAGGCATATATGAGTTCACGGTTCGACTTACGCACATCACGGGTTGTCGTGTTAAACGTTGGGGTCACCAATGGAGAGACTAAACAAGACTTCAGTTTATAAAGTAATCATCATCGTCATCCGGTGCCTTGCCTACTGACATGGGCGATCACGGACCTCCTCTTCATTTTGTCTTGCGTTGCAGCAATGGTGTCTGTTCTAGGTGCTCCCTGTCATGCTGTCCTCTTGTATCTTTTCCCTTTGTCTGCCTCTATTTCTCTTTCTATCAAACTTGACTGTTGTAACAATATTCTCCAATGCTTCTTTGACTGTTGTAACAATATTCTCCAATGCTTCTTTGTTTGACTGGAGTAATGTTCATTGTGTGTCAAAAGAAATTTGCCTGTCATTCTCTTCATTTCTCTCTTGATGCTGTCCAGTTTTCCTTTCTCTAGCAGTGTTCTCACATTCCAGATTGCTATGTTTCTCGTTTGAGTTTTCCTTTTGTGAACAGTATCTTGATGACGATCTGGTGTCACCTGCTGTGCATGACTGACCCTACCGGACGAAGCATCTCTTACAGAGCTCCCCTTTACGTCGTTATCTTTATTCATTGTGTTTTGATCCATGACGTTCTTGGGAAAGAATACAGCAGTGGTTTCCCCTTGCCTTCTGCTTGCTTTTTGACCAGTTTACTCCACTAGCCTTTGTCCAAAAGGACTAACCCACAAGGCAGTGGGGGCAGATGGTTGGTTTCGGCGCCTCCTTTTCCCCTGACAGTCGCTTTACTGAGCACATGAGGCATTTTATAGAGACAGAGTTTATAAAGTAATACTGATACTTTAATGTACTCACCAAAAGAAATGATACTCACACACAAACACACACCTTATATACCCTTACGACTCATGGGTTCGAAGTTACCCAATTCATAATTTTTATAGTTTTGTTTTAATGTTAGTCATTAGTGCGCGAACACTCTACAGGTATTATTTCACTAAGTCACAACAGCCCAGTCAGCAAAGAAAAACATAACAAAACCAAAGATCTTTCCTTCGTTTCTCGAGAAGAAAAGTAGCCGATATTTTAGTATGAAAACCAATTTGTTGTCGTGATTGTGCACAGCAATCACCCTTTTACTCAGCTAGTTCTTATCAAATGTAGCAGTATGGGCTCTCAAGCCCAATTGATAAGACGTTGAAAACGACCGTCCCGTTCCCGCGCCAAAAGCCAACAGTTTGCAGTGGTTCGTCTTCAGTTTCCTTGTCTTATTGTTTTAGCAAATGTTTTACGACACTTGCAACACAACAAGGTCATTTAAGTACCGAAGATTAGAGGTGTTACAAGACAGTAACAAACACCAAAAATGAAGGAGGAGAATTAAGTACATTAGATGTTTGATAAGAATAAAGGAGAAAATCACACCAGAGCACCCACCAACCAACCACTGACCTATATAAGACAAATCACAGAACTTTTCCAGGGATTCAAATCGCTGGTCCAATTAGTGGGAAAAAACCAACTGTTTTTGTTAAAGTTTTTCCCAGAATATGTTTTGTTTAATGCACAAGCACAGGCGTAGATCGCTTCATTGAACGTAAGGTCACCCGCTGAATTGGGCTATAAGAAGCGGAAGATTTGACACCCTTCTTTCTATATATGTCAGCTACATTTTCTTTTGTTTGTTGTTGTTGTTTGTTTTTTGTTTGGTCTGTCTACCAAGGGCCCCGTCTTATAAAAAAGACCAACCTCCCACTCCCGAACCGCCC
>NW_004797319.1:827534-829230 GCF_000002075.1 Aplysia californica | reverse complement strand
GGGGGTGGTAGCTTGGGTAATGGGAAGGTGCAATTATGAGGACATACGTTGTACAGAATGGTGATCGAGAGATTATAGATAATACTATAATCATGTCCGTGGCCTGTGTTACCGATTTCCCTCAGGCGTTAAAACGACTGGGCTCTCGTCGTCTGTCGGCCAGTTGGGTACAAATTGTGGTCATCAAGTTGTTCTTGTTGGCCGCCAGTTGTTGGAGGGCTGGTCAAAAAGGACCAGTTTAAAACTTGGGATTCTTTCTAAAGAGGAAACGTAAAAGAATCCCAGTTTTATCCACCAGTCCTTCCCTAGTGACGTCTTTGATGGACAGAAATTTCCGAGTTATTTTTGGCCCCTTTACGTAAATCAAGATGTTTTATTGTTCTGGATCTGGAAGGCGTCTGCTCCTGGGTATGTTTGTTGCAAAACTGTTTTGTTAAAAAAACAACAACACCAACTCACTTGTTTGATTATGTGATATAGATCCAGTTCTTGTATTTGAGTGAATGATGGCGGTGTCGATAGTTTGGTGGTCAGAGTACCGGACTCGTAATGGTGAGGCTGCGGGTTCGGGGGTTCGAGCCCGAGACTTGACGTTGTTTCCTTTGGAAAAGGCACTTTACACGAATTTCCTCCACTTCACCCAGGTATGAATGGGTACCCAGTCATGGTCAGCGAAAGATCTTGTCAGTATGTTAGTGTATAAAATGGCAGCCTACACTGTATGCTATCAGGAAGTTGAGATTAATCATTTAGAATGGAAGGTGCATAGAGCTTGTTGTTGAGTGAGGATTTGCACTATAAAATTTAAAGTTGTCTGTTATTATGAAGATTGATGATGCGTTTGCGACCACGAGAAACGGCTAGGCGTGTATATGGTGGTTCAAATTGTGTAGCAGTATTGCCTTTGGTCTCCTATTAATCGGGTGTCCGTTATGTCCTCAAAGAGTTATGACAGCTGTTCTACGCCTCCATCGACACAATGAGGAGCAAATAGGAGGTGGCTTTTGCTCCCCCAAGACAAGGTCAACCCGGGCTGAAAGGATGCAACATTTCAGCAGAAAGACGGAGATACTTGATAAAAAACTCCCCACACGGAATTCGAACTCAGGTCTTCCATGTGTAGCAGCTGTCCCTGACCATATCCTTTTTTTTGCAACGATTTTTTTATGAACCATTGAGCACACTAATTGTCCAATAAGAAGCAGACCAAAGGCAATGCTGAGGCACATTTAATTATTAGAACATGCAAACTCAGATAAAAAAACACGGATTTGCATGTATAAAGCGGAAAGTCCGGGTTCGAGCTTCGGTTCGGACACAGATTTTCTTCACCCCCTCCTGGCCACCCAGCAGTAATGGGTACATGTCTTCGAGTTGGGGTAGTAAAAGCGGCGTGGAAAGGAACTGGCCACCCTACCACGATATGCCGAAGGCCCAGGAAATTGTCTCACTAACAAGGCAATTCCCAATGTCCGGATCGGATGCGGGAACAACTTTTTACTTGTTACTACCTGCCTTTAAAAATTTTAGATTAAGAAAACGGAATGAGAAAACCTGTATGAAATTGAAGCTATGCTTGGTGAATGATTGGCGGTTGCTCAAATGTGGTTTGCTCTTTCTTTCCTTTAAAAATGTTATTGTCACGATGATCTCTCTTTCCTCTTTTTGTGGATGGTGCTCTCTTGTGACACCTCTA
>NW_004797319.1:824673-827217 GCF_000002075.1 Aplysia californica | reverse complement strand
GCTTTCAAACAAATTGTTAGAGAAAGGTTTAGATAAGCTTTCAGTTAAGCTTCCAGATGCAATTTTATCAGCTCTGTTATAAAAGTACGTTTTCATTTTACAAATATGCCATTTTTTATATATCCCAAAGACATGTCTTCTCTTCAATTTATTCTTAATACATAATTTCATTCGATGTAGCCAGTGGTCAAGCACAGTGACCATGTCCGCTTAAGTCAATCCTTGGCACAGTATAATTTGTTTCGAGCAAACATTTTTCTGCGTTTTCAAATCACTGACCACTTAGTCCTTGGTTTTGGGGAAGGAATAAAAGCTCGCATGGTGCTAAGCCTTGCGAATAACGGGGACGTTCAAGGATTTTCCACTGCCAGTAGTCTATGAGATCAGTGACCTTTCGATCAATGGGCACAGGCATGTTGTCATGATGGAAGACAACACCTTGCTCAACCAAACCTGGCTACTTTTTCGTGGTAGCCAGTCTAAGCTTTGTCATTTTAAAAAAAAGAAAAAGAAAGAAAATCTTGTAATAGTCACCTCTGACTGTTGTGCCAACAGGAATAGGCTAGTACAAGACCACACCTTTGTGGTAGAAAAACATAATGGGCATTCCTTTCTAGCATCTTGATGGTGTCAAGTATTCAGGGGTCGTAGTGGTTCTTGGATTCTCCATTCTGTTGATTTTTTTTAGTTCTAGAACCTACGAATACACTCATGTTTCATTGTCTGTTTTATTTCTTATTTCTCCCTTTTATTGCATTCGATTTTATTTCCTGTCAATAATCAAAGAAGGACTAAGGACAGCAGTTCTAGGAACCTGAAGAAATTCAGCTCGAAACAATTATTGATATAGGCTTTGAAGTCTTGACGAATCGGGAATTGTCATAACGTTTGACTGCAGGCTACAGAGGAAGAAAAAGTATATTGATAATAAGAGTTGTTATGTTGAATAGAAAGCATGTTTGAGTGGGTATATAAAAACTTTTATATTTGTGAAATAAACATGATTATTGATTTTGCTGAACAGGGAAAGCTACTTCTGGGACATACCTGATAAGCACGTTTCAATTAAGTCAGAAGTTAAGTTTTTAGATAAACCTTTAGAGACAAGTCCATGTAATAAGATAAGCTTTCAGATAAGTTATAAGTGAAAGCGTTTAGATAAGCTTGCAGGTAGGTGTAAAGATACATTTTCAGATATGTTATAAGAGGAAAGTATATAAAATAAATATAATCGTTCAGGTGATTTTTTAGATTCGCCTTTAGATTAGTTATTACAAAAGGTTTTAAACAAAACTTTTTGATCAGCTATTAGTTGAGGTTTTTAGACAAACTTAAATCAGTTTTACATAGGGTTTAAACATGCTTCTAGATTATATATTACAGAAGGTTTGAGACAAACATTTAGAAAAGGTTTCGGAAGGGTTTAAACCAGATTTTAGATAAGTTATATTTTAATAAGCTTTTCGATAAGTAATCAGAGAGGGTTTTTAACAAGATTTTAGATTTGTTATTAGAAACGGTTTTAAATAAGCTTCTAGATTAGTTATTACAGAAGGTTTGAGACCAAATTTTAGATACGGTGCTAGAGAAGGTTTTAGACAAACTTCAAGATTATGAATATCAGAAAAGGCTTTGAATAAAATTTTAGATTCGTCATCAGAGAAGGTTTTAGTTTAGTGTTTACATTGTTCATTAGATACGATTTTATATAACTTTTCAGATAGGTTAGAAGAGATGGTTTTTATATAAGCTTTTTATTATAAAAGAAAGTTTTAGATAAACTTTCAGATATGCTTTTAGATAAATTTTTTCGACTAATTAAAATATCGCACATACGTTTTTGACCTGTATGAGATACGCTTATAGATAAACTTTTCGAAAGATGTTTTTTATTGAGCTTTCAGACATGCTTTTATTTCGATTACAGAGAAGGTTTTAGATAAGGTTTTACATTGATTATCAGAGATGGTTTCAAACAAACTTCTAGTAAGTTAACAGGAGAGATATTAGAAAAGTTTTCAGAGAACTTGCTTAGAGAAGTTATTTTAAAGAATTAGGTATTAGATTCTTTTTAGATAATCTTTCAAAAATATTTAAGAGAAGTTTTTAAATATGTTTTCAGATAAGTTATCAAAGGCGATTTTAGACAAGGTTTTAAGATAAGTTATATAGGAAGGTTTTCTTTAGACACTCTTTGAAACACAAATCATGTGTTCACTTGGTTAGCAGCAAAACTCAACTTGAGATGAAGGAATTCGAATTCACACGGACGGGCATCAATTGTTGAGTCTTCACATAATGTCCTGGTGCGATCTTCTTTTTTGTGTTCCCCTGCTAGATATCAGCGGCAGACCCTGGTGTGATTGCTCCCCGCCTTCTGACTGGATGTTTGTTTCGGTTATCGTCGGCCTGCTGCTCCAAATTTTGAGTTTTATTTCTTTAAAGAAGAAAATTACAGTTTTCTGAATTGTGGTAGCATCCGTTGCAAGTGCTTGAGAAATTTTTAGTTTAAATTCGAATTCTAATTGTTGAAGAGCCGAAATA
>NW_004797319.1:823271-824121 GCF_000002075.1 Aplysia californica | reverse complement strand
AGAGAGAGAGAGAGAGAGAGAGAGAGAGAGAGGGAGGCTTATATAATATATTCAGTACAGTTCGGTCTGCAGTGGTCCACCCACTTTACATTTATTCACTTGCACCTTCGGTCCATGAGGTAATTAGACATACGATAGGCTAGCGTCTTCCCTCTTGCTGAGTGCGTCCATCTATCAATGCGCCCCCTGGCGGTCACGTGACCCGAGCGAGACGACAAGACAGGACATGACACTTAACCCTTCACTTTGTTTAGGAGAGGTTTTACGGCCCTCGCAACTTACTGCATACGGTCATATGAGCGCCAGAAGATGAGAGGTGTTACGAGAGAGTAACAAACATAAACATGAAGGAGTGGAGATAAGGACGATAGATGTTTGATAGGAAAGAAGAAGCAAACCACACCAGAGCACCCGCCAACCGCCCACACTTAACCCTTCACCCTGTCTTAATGATCTGACACAGAGATTAACCCTTTTTGTTCTGAGTTTACCTCAGGTGTAACATGTCTACCAGACACGAACGTCTATTCAATTTGAACACACACACTAATGAGTTGACAAAGTGTCAGTTGAGCTTGCTTTTGTTTTGTTTTAGTAAGAGTTTTATGGTACTTGTAACACAATAAGGTCAAATGTGCACCGAAGATTAGAGCTGTCACAAGAGAGCAACATACACCACAAAAAAGGTGGAGAGAAATAATGACAATAGAGATTTGATAGAAAAGTAGCAGAAAACTAAACCAGAGCAACCGCCAACCACCCACAGTTAAGCTTGAAACTGTAGTGAGGCTACTGAACACACAGGGCTACAAATGATACACACACACACACACACACACACACACACACA
>NW_004797319.1:821352-823146 GCF_000002075.1 Aplysia californica | reverse complement strand
AAGAGAGAGAGAGAGAGAGAGAGAGAGAGAGAGAGAGAATGTTATACGGAGCGGGTTGTTCAAGCTCGTAAAGTATGTATTTACTAATGTCTTGTCTTGTTGTGTGTATGCGTGAGTGCACCTAACCTTTGTAACATTGCACTGCAATTGTTAAGGACCAAGACATATTTCTCCCTGTAAGATGAATAAAGATTGTCTTTGTCATTGACATCGAAAACACACTAATCGGCTAAGAACGAGTCGGTGCTGTTCAATTTAAAGAGACAGTAATCGGCTGGAACCGTGTCTAATGAAATTGAACACACTCTAAACAGTAGATACAGCACCAGCTAAGTTTGGAAACAATAAGCTGCTAAAAATGCGTTGGTGCAAGATTAATACTGGGTGGCCAGTGCAACAATCGGGTCGGGTCGGGTCGATTAACAAGCCAGATTGAGGAAGCAAACCGGCTATCGTGGCACAAGACGATCGCGCCTGACTCGTAGCTCAAACACAAACCGGATCGCCCCCCGACCCGACACTACCCCCACTTGATCCCATCTGCAATGGGAACCCCGTTTTGGATGTAAAACTCATTAATCGGTTGGGAACGCATTGATTAAGCTATCCATTAATCGGTTGGGATCGCTTGGGTTAATTCTGAACACACACCAGTTGAAATGCGTCAGTTACGCTTGATCGAGGACAGACTTACGAGTTTGTATGAGTCGGTTAAACTTGGAAACACACTAGTCTGTTGGGTACTTGTCAATTAACCTTTAGAACACACAATTCACACCAGAATCAATTGCATGTTGTGTGGATGGGGGCGTAAAACACATAAACAAAATAATTATTTTCATTAATTTATGTTTGCTCTCCTTCACTTGCTCTTTTCCCAACTTAACCCTAGGTTATTTAAATTAAGCTATCCACTCATTCATCTATCTACACACTCAGTCTCCCGTTTAAGAACCTATTCACTCTTTCATTCATCTACGTGTTTTTGTTTTCCTTCCTTCGTTCGCTCTTTTATAAACACATTCAGTCTCATTCTTTTTTTCCTAATTGCTTCTCAGCCTTTGTTCCAGATAATTGTGTGGCAACGCGGTGAAATCAGGCACTCGTAAAAAATGAAAATGAAGAAACCAACAATATTCCGCCCGTAGGGGCAATTTTTATTATTTGTGTGGCTCAACACCTTTCATATCTGCCTCAAGACACATTTCCGTGTCCATGTGATTGATAAAAAGGTGTTCAAAGAACGACAAAATGTAAACTTGCAATTTCCAAGGACTCTTGAGCTATGAAAGTCACCAAACTCTAGTTACCATTTTCAATACCAGCCCCCCTCCTCCCCCCATACTTCCTTCAATCGCAAACACTGTATTTCTATTCAAGATAAATGCTTTTTTATTCATCAAAAGCAAGATAAACGGACAAGCTGCAAAATTATGTCGACAACGTCGTATTCTCAAAAACTGACCAGCGCCTGATTCCACCGTGTCGTGACACTATTATGTAATCTTCAAATTTTAGCCTGAGGGTTTTATAGAGTGTAAACGTCATTGGTCCCCCCCCTCTCCCCTTCTCTCTCTCTCTCTCTCTCTCTCTCTCTCTCTCTCTCTCTCTCTCTCTCCTAATTCTGCCCCGCCTATCATCAGTCTTTCTTTGACTCTCGCAACTCAACTCGACTTAGCGATGATGGAGCTTACACACCAATACTCGGGCTACAATAATAGCTTACTACTACTACTACTACTTCTTCTACTACTACTACTACTACTACTACTACTACTACTACTACTACTACTA
>NW_004797319.1:818695-820899 GCF_000002075.1 Aplysia californica | reverse complement strand
CACTAGAGTATAATATGTCAATTTTTTCTAATGCCCCTTTTATTAGTCCGGGTACCTCCCTTGTGTATGTGTGTGTGTGTGTGTGTGTGTGTGTGTGTGTGTGTGTGTGTGTGTGTGTGTGTGTGGATACGGGAGGCACAGGCCCCCCACGTGTCTGTGTGTGTCCGGTGTGTGCATTGTAAGAGTGTGTTGTTTCAGTGTATGCTGTCATTACGGTATTGTCTCTGTGAATGCTGTATTATGACATCAGAATTGTATAAAAGGCTCCTCCTTATCCCATAGCCCCCCCCCCAATCCTGTAAAGAACTAATTAAAGTGATTACCTCAGTTTTCTTCTCCACCCCCATCTTTTTCTTATCCCAGAGAAGTATACTAGAGAGGAACTTCTTCCAAAGCCTCTCAACATAAGCCTGTACCCTATGTCTGTTGTTCCAGCCTTCGGGGGAACAAGTAAGTATTTATATAATGTCGTCCAGCATACATTAAAGATTATCTGTAACAACCAAGGGTCAAGAGAAGGTAGAGATCTTGCTAGCTACTGCAGGAAGTTATCATGGTAAAGAAAAAAAAAAGTAATGAATGTAACAACAAACAGTTTGTAATGATCACCAAATCACCAAAGCAGCACCGGGTTATAAATGATTATATTATAATATTGTTGTTTAATTAAAAAACAGCATGTTTGACTTTGTAACGGGTGACTCTGGTTCGAATCCCAAGTAGAAGACGGAGTGGTAAAGTAAAAAAAAAATCTAGAGGAGTTTGAGAGAATTTTAAAAAGCTCCCCCCCCCTCTCTCTCTCTCTCTCTCTCTCTCTCTCTCTCTCTCTCTCTCTCTCTCTCTCTCTCTCTCTTTCTCTCTCTCTCTCTCTCTTACTCTCTCTCTTATACACGCTTACAAATACACAAGCATAAAAATCACACTAAAATATGTACAAGCACAACACACACATAAATACACAAACAAACATTAAAACAAACCAATTAACAAAAGAATAATAACAACAACAACAACAACAACAAACAAACAGACAGACAAACAAATCCATCTTCATTTTGCATCTCTCACACTTGGAATGAAAGCACTTACACACAAAGACACGACCACTTTCTTTTACATCCACTCAACTCTCCCAGTAATAAAAAAAAGCAACAACTAAAAGAACTAAATCTTTTCACTTTCAATCTGTGTGAAAAAAGTTTCGCAGTCTCCCAATTATCTGAGGCTAAGCCGCAGCCGACGACATTTTCATTTCAACAATTTTCATGTTTAAATGCCTGAGGTTATATTTAGCCAAATGTTTCTGTATTTTAGCGTAAGTGCCAATCCTGGACACACGAACAAAGTTGACACATTTTTATTAATCTTTTTTTCGCTGTTTTGTATATCTTATTTTCTGTTTCTGAAATGCAATATTATAGGTTTTTCAGAAGTTAGATGGAAAGGGAGAAGTCAAACGAAAACAGGTTTCAAAACAATGGTACACGTATTTTTAAAAGAAAAGCACGTAAAAAGAGGAGCGAAATAAATACAGGGAAGAGGCGTAAATATTCTATTAAAATTTTTAAAAGCAACAGCAAAGAGTACAATGAGTCTCAGTGTTACTGTCATCGCACTGTCACTCACATTCTCAAGGTCATTATTCTGGTCAATGTTAAAGTCATTATGACTGTCATTGTCATTCGCGCGCTCATATGACCTTAGCAGTTGCGAGCGCCGTAAAACCTTATACTATACATGTCATTGTCATTTTACTGTCAGTGCTATTGTCACTGACATTTGCAACTAATATTCTCACTGCCACTGTCATTGTCCTTGTCACTGCCACTGTCCTTGTCACTAATTATACTCACTGTCATTCTCATTGTCATTCTCATCGCCATTGTATTTCATTCTCTAATTATCAATCTCACTGCCACTGTCACTGTCACTATTACTGTTGCTGTCAATGACATAATCGATCTCACGGATATTTTCACAGTCACCATTCACTGTCATTGTCATTGTCAGTGTCACTGCCACTGTCGTTGTCACTATCACTGTTACTGTCAATGACATAATCGATCTCAGGGACACTGTCATGGTCCCAGTCATGGTCACTGTCATTGTCACTGTCATTGTCACTGTCATTGTCACTGTAGTAATTGTCATTATCACTGTAACTGTCATTGTCATTCTCATTGTCCCTGTCACTGTCAATGACA
>NW_004797319.1:817077-818595 GCF_000002075.1 Aplysia californica | reverse complement strand
TCTCTCTCTCTCTCTCTCTTACTCTCTCTCTTATACACGCTTACAAATACACAAGCATAAAAATCACACTAAAATATGTACAAGCACAACACACACATAAATACACAAACAAACATTAAAACAAACCAATTAACAAAAGAATAATAACAACAACAACAACAACAACAAACAAACAGACAGACAAACAAATCCATCTTCATTTTGCATCTCTCACACTTGGAATGAAAGCACTTACACACAAAGACACGACCACTTTCTTTTACATCCACTCAACTCTCCCAGTAATAAAAAAAAGCAACAACTAAAAGAACTAAATCTTTTCACTTTCAATCTGTGTGAAAAAAGTTTCGCAGTCTCCCAATTATCTGAGGCTAAGCCGCAGCCGACGACATTTTCATTTCAACAATTTTCATGTTTAAATGCCTGAGGTTATATTTAGCCAAATGTTTCTGTATTTTAGCGTAAGTGCCAATCCTGGACACACGAACAAAGTTGACACATTTTTATTCATCTTTTTTTCGCTGTTTTGTATATCTTATTTTCTGTTTCTGAAATGCAATATTATAGGTTTTTCAGAAGTTAGATGGAAAGGGAGAAGTCAAACGAAAACAGGTTTCAAAACAATGGTACACGTATTTTTAAAAGAAAAGCACGTAAAAAGAGGAGCGAAATAAATACAGGGAAGAGGCGTAAATATTCTATTAAAATTTTTAAAAGCAACAGCAAAGAGTACAATGAGTCTCAGTGTTACTGTCATCGCACTGTCACTCACATTCTCAAGGTCATTATTCTGGTCAATGTTAAAGTCATTATGACTGTCATTGTCATTCGCGCGCTCATATGACCTTAGCAGTTGCGAGCGCCGTAAAACCTTATACTATACATGTCATTGTCATTTTACTGTCAGTGCTATTGTCACTGACATTTGCAACTAATATTCTCACTGCCACTGTCATTGTCCTTGTCACTGCCACTGTCCTTGTCACTAATTATACTCACTGTCATTCTCATTGTCATTCTCATCGCCATTGTATTTCATTCTCTAATTATCAATCTCACTGCCACTGTCACTGTCACTATTACTGTTGCTGTCAATGACATAATCGATCTCACGGATATTTTCACAGTCACCATTCACTGTCATTGTCATTGTCAGTGTCACTGCCACTGTCGTTGTCACTATCACTGTTACTGTCAATGACATAATCGATCTCAGGGACACTGTCATGGTCCCAGTCATGGTCACTGTCATTGTCACTGTCATTGTCACTGTCATTGTCACTGTAGTAATTGTCATTATCACTGTAACTGTCATTGTCATTCTCATTGTCCCTGTCACTGTCAATGACACTGTCATCTTTGCGTCTGTCACAGGACAAATCCCCATGAAAAATGACGACCGTGTGCTAAAAGCACAAAATTTTATTGTTGGTGGCAAGAATGCAGTTATAAATGACTTGCCATACCAGGTTTCCATTCTGGTAAGTAGCAAGAAACTAATAGCTTATGCTATATATA
>NW_004797319.1:814111-815592 GCF_000002075.1 Aplysia californica | reverse complement strand
AAATATATACATGCTGCAGAAAATGTCTCTTTTTGAAGATAAATCTGATCTTATCTGATCTTATCTTATCCTATCTTATCTTATCTTATCTAATCCTATCTTATCCCATCCTATCTTATCGTATCTTTTGTTATCTTATCTTGTTATGTTATCTCATCTAATCTAATCTTATTTATATTATCAAAGTACTTTGATTGTATCATCGTTAAGGAAATTGATCTCGTGATTCCTGGTAAGAGACAGAATATTACCGTCTGTGGTAGCTTTTATTTTGGGCTATTTCTCATGCATTCTAAAGAGGTGAGTTCAACTCCAGCTGCTACAGCTGCTAGTTTCCCTTTAGAACAAATCAACACAATAACGGTGGTTTAGTGCCAAAAAAAGTAAGACAAACGTATACAGAAAAAACCAAGGAAAAGAAAAGAAAAGAAGTAGGTAGGACCTACCAGTAGCGCCCTCAAATCACCAGCCAACCTCAGCTGGAGGACAGAGATTGTCGGGGAAAGACGAGGATAAAAACAATATATTACATTGTAGGTTTTTGTGAGAGCATCTTAGCAGAGAAATGAGTGGTCAGCAATGATGACCAAATTCTGTTTCAGATCTAGCACTCAATGGTGTCAGGTGTCAGGAGTTGTCATGACATCCACACTGCGTGGCGTTCATGTGACCACGCCACATCTCATGCAAGTTTTGCTCTTGTCAATAGATATCACATTTCCTTTCAAGGATATTTTAAAAAGCGTAAAATCTTTCATGCATCTTTTGCACGTGTCATTAAAAATCATATTTCCTTTCAGGGATATAAAGAGATGTATAATTATGTTAAATTAATTGTCGTTTAATTAATCCTCAGGTAGCCTCTGATGGAAAGTTTTTCCTAGCATGTGGGGGTTCTCTTGTGAAAAAGAATAAGATCGTGACTGCTGCCCATTGCGTGGTATCTGAGTAAGCTGTCTTCAACTCTGATTTAATTCTTTTAAAGAAATGAATGTTTTACGCTCCCTGTTGATACAGTAAATATCATTTAGAAGGCCGGTTTCTACCCTGAATGTCATGACTAGCCGTGGCTGAGAGGGATAAAACGTTTGAACAATAAAGCCACGATACTACATCTTTAAAAAAAAAAATTCCCTCACAAGGATAAAACTACGGTCCATTACGTGTGTTGCCAAGCATCTGGACCTGACTTCTATACCACAGACGCAAATTTGAAGACTCCCAAATCAGACAAATCTTCTGAAATAGCAGCAATACTGCAGATATACGTGAGGGCGATGGTACAAACGGGACATATTTTTTGAAAGTTCTTTTCATGTTTCAGTACTTAGAGTTAAGATAAAGCAAGGAGGAAAGAAGGAAAGAAAAAAGGAAGGAATAAAGTAAAGAGTCATCCTCAAAGTCATGGTAAGTGTGTGTGTGTGTATGTGTGTGTGTGTGTGTGCGTGTGTGTATATGTGTGTGTGAGCGTGTGTGTGTGT
>NW_004797319.1:809311-812753 GCF_000002075.1 Aplysia californica | reverse complement strand
TCATCATCATCATCATCATCATCATCATCATCATCATCATCATCATCATCATCCCCGCTTGACACAAAGTTCCATGTGATTTACAATCGGTATTATTACGAGTTGGGGAAGTAAAGGATGCGTGGAAAGGAACTGGCCACCCTACGACGATATGCCGAAGGCCCAGGAAGTTATCTCACTAACAAGGCAATCCCCAATGTCCCGATCGGATGCGGGAACAACTTTACGTTGTATTATTTCCCCAGCAGACCCTAGAATACTAAGAGACATTCTTGGACTCCCGGAAAGCATATAGAGTAAGCAGGTGATTGTGCGCTCAAACACTAACAAAGTGACAAGAACTTTAGCTGCTTATTGCCTGGTACTCATTTCCACCTGGGTGATGTGAGGAACGTTCGTGTGAAGTGCTTTTCCCCAAGGACACAACGTTGGGGGACATGACGAGTGTGTTATGGGTGTGAAAGTGGTACATCGCAGTTGAAAGACCGACATGCTCGATGAAATTGTTTTTTTCCTCCACCAGGTATTGGAACATGGGTTTCTTTTCGTGCAACAGCGAAGCACCTAACAGCCATTACACCGCAGAAACTGGAAACCCAATACAACTTTGCAATGTGTCTTTTCTTTTTTCCTTTTCAGAAACTGGTGCGAACCTCCAGCTACAACGGGAGACTCTCTCCATTATCTCACAGCCCAGATGTATCATAGACTGGTACCTGCTCACCTCACAATTTAACGTCAACCGGAGAGAGATTTGTGCTCTGGATAGGAACGCCAGCCCTTGTTTTGTGAGTATTTTTTAACTCTACCATGACCGTGCGCCGATGCATTACTGCCCTTCTGCACTCTAAAAGTGTGGTAAAGTGGTAAAATCAAGCGCCCGTTTTAATAATGAAATCTAAGAAACCGGCATTTTCCGCCATTTAGGAAATTTGTATCACGTTCTTGTTTTACTTTCGACCAAACATCTGTTATGTCGATTTAAAACACATACACATGTTGATTTTCACTGAATACGTTGATTAAAGGCACGAACAAATTGTTAACTATATATATATATGAGTGTGTGTGTGTGTGTGTGTGTGTGTGTGTGTGTGTGTGTGTGTGTGTGTGAATCTTTATATCCATGCATGCGTGTATATGCGATTGAAGGAAGTGGGTGTCGCCTACTGTAAAATTAGAGAGAAAAATGGCCCGTAAAGTTTGGTGTACTCCAAATCTTGAGTGTCTCAGGAAACTACAAATTTACATTATTTTTTTGTGCCTAAAAATCAACATTTTAAAAGAAAATTTGCACAGAGACATGTTTTAGGGGATGTAATTGTCACGGTATTTAAAATATTCATGGTTTTTTATTTTCGTTTTCTCTGGTTTTCTTTCAATGTCCCTCTCTGTGTCTGCCTTTCTAATTGTTGTGTCAGTCTACTTTTTCTTTTGTTCCCTCCCCCCTTCTTTCGCTGTTTCTCTGTCTCTGTGTCTGTCTCTCTGCCCCTCTGTCTCTCTCTGTCTGTCTGTCTGTCTGTCTGTCTGTCTGTCTGTCTGTCTGTCTGTCTGTCTGTCCGTCTGTCTGTCTGTCCGTCTGTTTGTCTGTCTGTCTGTCTGTCTGTCTGTCTGTCTGTCTGTCTGTCTGTCTGTCTTTCTCTTTCTCTCTTTCTCTTTCTCTGGTTCTTCCTGTCTCTTATTTCTTTGCCGAAAATACCACAACCATTTCCAACCCTTTTTCAACAAAAACCACAAACCCCCTGCTAAACAACTACAAAAACTATCTAAAAAAACAACAACCGCAAAACAAATAAACTTTAAAAAATCACGTTTAATAATAAAAGTAATAATAACAGATCACATTTTTGCATTTATATAGTGCTCTATCACAGGATGAACTATTTCACAGTGACCAGAAAAACCCTGTTCAACCACAAAAAAGCGCGCTCATATGACCTTAGCAGTTGCGAGCGCCGTAAAACTTTATACTATACATACATACAACCACAAAAAGCGCGCTCATATGACCTTAGCAGTTGTGAGCGCCGTAAAACCTTATACTATACATACATACAACCACAAAAAGAAGACGCAACACAACCATACTCTAATTATATATACGTAAAGACAGCCTTAAAAACAACACATATCAGTAATTACTAACACATTACTACTAAGAATTAAACAAATAAGTCTTGAGCAATCGCTTAAATGTTTTAGAATTAGTTATTTTTCTGAGATCCTGGGGTAAGGAGTTCCTTATCTTAGAGCCAAAACAAGAAAAACTTTTCTCACCAAGAGATCTTAACTTCGCTCTAGGGGCTCTGAATTTTGTTGCGTCTGTCGATGACGTAACTGACAAGATGGAAAATACGGTGTTTAAAAAACTCAGATAGATATGATGGGGTTTTATTGTTAAGACATTTATTACAGAAGGTAGAAACTTTATATTGGATTCTTTTGTCAGCTGGAAGCCAGTGCAGAGCTTAAAAAATTTTTGAAAGAGGATCTTTCTTCTTTTTCTTCAGTACTTTCGGTGTTATTTCGGGCCAATTGCTATTTATTCAATCTGTCACATGAAGCAAAAGACAGAACAGAATGGCAATAATTAAGTTTTGATAAGACAAGAGAGACAGAGAGCATGCATGCAAAAGCAGTTGAAATAAGGTGCCCTTTGTTACTTATTCTTCTGAAATCAAGATACATACATCGAATAACATGATTTACTTGGTTGTTCATGGACATGTCTGAATCTAAATAGATTCCATAGATTCCAAGGCTCTTGGCCTTGTTAGAAAAGGCTATAAGAGCCTTTTCAATTCTGTCTTCTATTAACATCATTACGATTTTTTAAAACTCCGAATAGGAAGGTCTCTGGGTTTTTTTCATCATTCAACATGAGTTCGTTTCCACACATCCATTTTTTTTTCACTGTGAAAATGCATTTGTCTACTCTTCTTCTGATCTGAATTCATCGGTGTTGTGTGGATTAAAAGAGCCATATATCTGAGTGTCATCAGCATAAAAGTGGTAGCTGAGATGGCACTTTTGTATTTCAACAGCAAGTAGCTGAGTATACATTGTAACTAGAACTGAGCCTCAAACTGAACTTTGGGGAACATCAAACATAAAACTACCCGTTTTTGACTTGGTGTCTTTTACCACTACAAATTGGCAGCAATTTGACAAATTATAGTTGTTAAATCATTTGAGAGCAGAAAAATGAATGCCAAATGTTTTTTTCTTATCTTTTAGGGTAAAATTTACCTCCCCATTCAACCCCACCCCCCAACAACAACCCCCTTCCCCCACATTCCTCTATCACAATCCCATCATTATACCCCACCCTCCCACTTCATATCCTCCTATACTCTACTCCCATACCCCACCCCATACCCCACTCCCGTGCCCCACTCCCATACCCGACTCCCATACTCCACTCCATACCCTACTCCATTAC
>NW_004797319.1:805028-809211 GCF_000002075.1 Aplysia californica | reverse complement strand
TCTGTCTGTCTGTCTGTGTGTCTGTCTGTCTGTCTGTCTGTCTCTCTCTGTCTTTCTCTCTCTCTCTCTTTCTCTTTCTCTCTTTCTCTTTCTCTGATTCTTCCTGTCTCTTATTTCTTTGCCGAAAATACCACAACCATTTCCAACCCTTTTTCAACAAAAACCACAAACCCCCTGCTAAACAACAACAAAAACTATCTAAAAAAACAACAACCGCAAAACAAATAAACTTTAAAAAATCACGTTTAATAATAAAAGTAATAATAACAGATCACATTTTTGCATTTATATAGTGCTCTATCTCATACGAAATTTATAAGCTTTGAGCTATGTACATCAATCACATGATCATTGAAAAGTAAAATTCATTCACACAGGATGAACTATTTCACAGTGACAAGAAAAACCCTGTTCAACCACAAAAAAGCGCGCTCATATGACCTTAGCAGTTGCGAGCGCCGTAAAACCTTATACTATACATACATACAACCACAAAAAGAAGACGCAACACAACCATACTCTAATTATATATACGTAAAGACAGCCTTAAAAACAACACATATCAGTAATTACTAACACATTACTACTAAGAATTAAACAAATAAGTCTTGAGCAATCGCTTAAATGTTTTAGAATTAGTTATTTTTCTGAGATCCTGGGGTAAGGAGTTCCTTATCTTAGAGCCAAAACAAGAAAAACTTTTCTCACCAAGAGATCTTAACTTCGCTCTAGGGGCTCTGAATTTTGTTGCGTCTGTCGATGACGTAACTGACAAGATGGAAAATACGGTGTTTAAAAAACTCAGATAGATATGATGGGGTTTTATTGTTAAGACATTTATTACAGAAGGTAGAAACTTTATATTGGATTCTTTTGTCAGCTGGAAGCCAGTGCAGAGCTTAAAAAATTTTTGAAAGAGGATCTTTCTTCTTTTTCTTCAGTACTTTCGGTGTTATTTCGGGCCAATTGCTATTTATTCAATCTGTCACATGAAGCAAAAGACAGAACAGAAGGGCAATAATTAAGTTTTGATAAGACAAGAGAGACAGAGAGCATGCATGCAAAAGCAGTTGAAATAAGGTGCCCTTTGTTACTTATTCTTCTGAAATCAAGATACATACATCGAATAACATGATTTACTTGGTTGTTCATGGACATGTCTGAATCTAAATAGATTCCATAGATTCCAAGGCTCTTGGCCTTGTTAGAAAAGGCTATAAGAGCCTTTTCAATTCTGTCTTCTATTAACATCATTACGATTTTTTAAAACTCCGAATAGGAAGGTCTCTGGGTTTTTTTCATCATTCAACATGAGTTCGTTTCCACACATCCATTTTTTTTTCACTGTGAAAATGCATTTGTCTACTCTTCTTCTGATCTGAATTCATCGGTGTTGTGTGGATTAAAAGAGCCATATATCTGAGTGTCATCAGCATAAAAGTGGTAGCTGAGATGGCACTTTTGTATTTCAACAGCAAGTAGCTGAGTATACATTGTAACTAGAACTGAGCCTCAAACTGAACTTTGGGGAACATCAAACATAAAACTACCCGTTTTTGACTTGGTGTCTTTTACCACTACAAATTGGCAGCAATTTGACAAATTATAGTTGTTAAATCATTTGAGAGCAGAAAAATGAATGCCAAATGTTTTTTTCTTATCTTTTAGGGTAAAATTTACCTCCCCATTCAACCCCACCCCCCAACAACAACCCCCCTTCCGCCACATCCCTCTATCACAATCCCATCATTATACCCCACCCTCCCACTTCATATCCTCCTATACTCTACTCCCATACCCCACCCCATACCCCACTCCAGTGCCCCACTCCCATACCCGACTCCCATACTCCACTCCATACCCTACTCCATTACCCCACTCCCATACCCCACTCCATACCCCACTCCCATGCCCCACTCCATACCCCACTCCCTACCCCACCCCATCACAGCGTACACCAATCTACCCCCTCCACCCCTCGCACTCAACCCACCTCATTTTCTTCTCTCAGGGAGACAGCGGGGGTCCCCTTGCCTGTAACGGTCGTCTGATTGGCGTGGTGTCGTGGGGTAGCTCTACCTGCAAGCCGGGTATCCCAAGCGTCTTTACCCGTGTTCTGACTTTCAAGTCCTGGATCTTAAGACGACTGTGAACCCCAACAACTTACACTAACCTTTATCTTTACCCGTCCTGGAAAATGAGCACATAATGATAGGGTATCAATCTGTCAAAGGAAAAGAATTTCTAGAATAAAAAATAAATCACATTTAGGATCCAAGGACAATCACATTAAAAAGGAAAATCATATATACGCTTGGTTCAAAGGAAAGTCACATCTAAGCTTTAAAGGAAAACCACATTTAAGTCTGGTTCAAAGGAATATCACATCTAGGCATTAAAGGAAAATCACAACAAGGCTAAAAAGAAAAATCACACCTGCAATCAAAGGAAAATCACATTCCGGATTAAAGCAAAGCCACATCTAGGATCAAAGGAAAATAGTATTCAGAATTAAGGAAAAACCACAACTAGGATCAAAGGAAAATCACATTCAGGATTGAAGGAAATTCCCATCTTGGCTCAAATGAAATCTAAAAGGCAATCCACAAGGAAATCCACAAGGAAATCCACAGGATTTTTATCTACTTACTTCCAGTTCCCTCTTCAACTTTCGACATGGACAACTATTCATAGTTTCGGAACTCTATTTATGAAACTGCTATGGATAGTATGCAAAAACGTACTTGCATTCGACGTCGTTATAATATTTATTCAATAAACTTCATTACCGGTAAACATACGTTAGTGAGACCTCAGCGAAACTGTCTTGTCACTTTGTTTGTGTTTGAGCGCTTGATCAGCTACTTGCACTGTTTGCTTCCAGGGAAGCGGAACATGTTTCTGAGTGTTTTTGATCTGCTGGGGTAATAATATTCTAGATTGTAAAGTGTATAAAGCTTGAGCGAAATATGCGCCATACAGTTGTTATCTATTATTTGTTATTTATGATTTAACAAGCTAAATACATTTTGCCAGATTCTCTGTTTCTAAAGAGAAAAAATATTTATTAGATTGTTAGTTAGAATGCAGCAGGAAGGGGAAAAAGAGAAAGAGAATGAATGAGTGAGAGAGAGAGAGAGAGAGAGAGAGAGAGAGAGAGAGAGAGAGAGGGGTAAACGGAGAAACAGTGGGACAAAGAGAAGGGGATAGAGAAACAACGAGGTAGACAGACAAACAGGGAACTAAGAGAGACACAGATTAACCTTGGCGTTATGGTCACCTCAGTTGATAGGATTAGCCCAAGAATAACAATTGACGCGAGTATAAAGCAAAAACATCATATCTGTCCAAAGAAAGAGACTTTGAAACAGTAGATTACGTATCTTTAAATGTCATCTCATAGTCAGAGATTGAACTCGTCGGATATCCCTTTTTGACCAATAACGTAATTTTTTCTGTTAAATGACAGTATTGTTCTATACTATTTAAATGCTACTGCATTTTAAGAGTTTTTAAAATTCAATTTCGAACCTGTCGAATCTCCCTTGATGGCATAGACAGCCAACAGCACTTTATTGCTTAACTATCACATAATATTATAGGCCTATAAAACTCAAGCTACATTGCCTTTTTATCGGCATCTTTGATGTAGCGTGTTTTGCTGTCGAAAGCAGGGGATATGAATTCGATACCCGAGTAAGAAGAATTTTTCTAGAGTATCTCGGTTTTTCTGCCTGGGTGTTGTATCCCTCTCAATCGGGTTGATTCTGACAGGCATGATCTGAAGCCTCCCTCCCAAATGATCAAAATTGTGTTGATGGGGGCGTAAAGACACGTACATTAAGAATAATCGTTTTCGCTCAGAACATTGCTTTTTAGGACGTGACAGTGCATTATTATACCGGCCATTAGGCGTTGGCTAGAGAGATTTCGGCACTGATTGAGATTAATCGGCTTACAAATCGCCAGCTCAGAATAACAAGATTCTAACGTGGAAATTTCACAGCCTGGCGTTGACGTACCGATGCGTCAACATGGTAGTCACTGTTGTGCAATAAGAAGAAGTAAAAAAAAAAGATATAAGGGAAAATTATTTTGGATTTGATGATGATGATGATGCTGATGATGCTGATGATGCTGATGATGATGATGATGCTGATGATGATGATGATGATGATGATGA
>NW_004797319.1:803477-804928 GCF_000002075.1 Aplysia californica | reverse complement strand
ATGATGATGATGATGATGATGATGATGATGATGATGATGATGATGATGATGATTCAATAAAACAAATATATAACATTTTATAGTTAATTTTTTTGTCTGTAAATCAAGCAAAACTCCCCCTCCTACTCTGCTTTTTAAACAATAATGTTGTTGTTGATGATGATGATGATGATGATGATTGATGATGATGATGATGATGATGATGACGACGATGTGTTATTAGAAGGAAAAAAAGACCCAAAAAAATATTTAGAACGATGATGATGCACCTTCGTATGTGGTGAATTGGTTAGATGCATCCCTGTTGCATGGCTGGAGACCCGAGTTCGAATTCCGAGCTTCGACAACTTTATTTTCGAGTACCTCGTTCTTCCTACTGGGATGGATCCTTCTTATCACGGGTTGGCCCTGACAGTCAGGGTAGGAAACTGTCCTCCCAAAGTATCTAAATTGTGTCAATGGCGGTGTACAAACATCTGCATTTAAAAAAAAGATGTTGATGATGATGATGATGATGATTTTTTTTTTGTTTCCGCCTGGACTCCACGAAGAAATCTTCGAGAGAGAGCGAGGCTCTTTTTCGGCTCCATTGTCATTATACTTAGAGACACCTCCACTCGTTCTCCTTTCGAATTGCCATTGTTCCTGGACATTCAAACATGTTTGACATCCTCCTTTTCATGGCCGCTTCTTCGGTATCGTGGGCTGAGCTCTTCATTCACAAAGTTCTTATTCCATCTCACGCTCCAATGATGGCCCGACCGCTGTCTCGCTAGCTCAACCTGGTCCCCGGTGACATGTGATATTTTGTTCCTGCTTATTGGCATATCTTCCAGGTGCTGGTACTTAGCTCTGCATAGTTGGTCTCTGATTTCCCTCTTGATGATGATGATGATGATGATGATGATGATGATGATGATGATGATGATGATGATGATGATGATGATGATGATGATGAAAGACAAAGACCGACACCAACTCTTACTTTCAAGCAGTGACATCGTGAAAAATAGACATGCTCAAAGCAGTTTGAAATAATGCGTCTACAGAAATATGAGGTTAAAAAAAAAACAACTACCCGAGGCCTGTTCTTAGAATCGTTGTGAGAAACACTTGAGCGTATAAAGCGAGAAAATCGCAACAGCTAATGAGTTTTATTTTTTTCCCTTATTCACTCTAACCACTGTAATTTAAAGTTAACCTTTTATTATCTGCATTGGTGTAATATTGCGCACTTTGGTATATTTAGTATGTGTTTCTGTGTATTTCAATATTTCATTTATGTATGTATGCTTGTCATTGTAACCTAAGTTTCCCTACAGGTATCAGTAAAATACAATTTATATTAATTTACCTATTTATCATTTAATTAATGTAGAATACGCCACCCTCTATCTCTTTCTGTTCCCCCTCTATCGCTCTCTCTCTGTCTCTCTCTCTCTCTTTGTCTC
>NW_004797319.1:798689-803377 GCF_000002075.1 Aplysia californica | reverse complement strand
ACCCTCTATCTCTTTCTGCTCCCCCTCTATCGCTCTCTCTCTCTCTCTCTCTCTCTCTCTCTCTTTCTCTCTCTCTCTATCTATCTATCTATCACACACAGACACGCGCACACACATACACACACACACACACACACACACACACACACATACTCACACTCACACAGACACACACATAATTATACAGGCGTCTGTGGTGTAGCATTCAGGCGCTTTGCTCTCGCACGCAGGGAACCTGAGTTCGATTCCTCAGTTGGGAGAAATTGTTTTTCGAGTGTTTCGGTCTTTCTGCTGGGGTGATCCTGGGTTGGCCCTGAAAGGAACGGTCGGAAGCTCACATCCTAAATGATCTAAATTATGTCAATGGGAGAGTGAAAGCACCTGTATTACCATTACGTATTGATGCTGAAATTTGGACCGCTTGTTTTGATCATTGTAATCAAACTTATACGATAAAATATCCGTATATAGCTTTTCCAGACAAATTGTCCAAGAAAAGTAAAATAGAAGAAAAAAAAAGCAAAAAGTTCTTAGTTCCGAAATCGCACGTGCAATTGTTCGCACGTGATGGATTTGAGATAGTATTCTTGCACGTTCAAGACTTAAATTAGGAACAAAATAATACAACGACACTAAATATAGTGGGTTTCTTTTTTACACGTTAAAAAGCAGCGTCACTCTATAATGGGTTCGTGAATTGACTTGCTGCCTATAAAACCAGAGTTTTAAATTGCTTTCATTATGAAAGCAATTCAGTTTTGCTTTTATTCGTCTGCGTCTTTATCCTTCTGTCTGTCTTCGTCTTCTGCGTCTGCTACGTATCGGATACCTCCTGAGAACTAGCACCGGTCATCAGTGCACTAATTTTTAACCAGAAACTTCTAACAAATAAAATTCAACCATGTGGACAAGTTTGTAAATATGAAGAAAATTCACCAACCCCTTTGAGAAACACCAAGCTTTATAAAGTTCACCCAAAATTGGGTAAAACGCAAAATTACACTTAAAAGCGTTCAGCTACAGGGGCGTGACCGAGTCGTTCTGATTTCAGGGTAAAGATGGTAAAACCACCAGATGGATATATCTAACCCTGCTGAGAAAGTTTTGGAGAAGTTTTGGGGAGAAAAAGGTGTTATATTGTAGAGGCCTGGTTCTTGTGGGGTGGGCCACACCCTCAAATGTCCAAACGTCAAGAGTGGTCCTTGTATGTTTGCAAGAAGAATTTGGGGAACATCGTATAAGCCAAAAATTTACAAATAAATAATTAATACCCTTTGGGTCTTTTGACAAGACAGAGTCTAATCAGAAACAAGCCACAAAAGATCCAACAGCTGAAACTGTGTTAAACAGGACGTATAAAGAAACGAACCAGAAACATGCCACGGGGTTATTTAAAATTTTAAGTGACGTATCTGAAATTGAATAAAGAAAAATGGACAACACCTTGAGATTTTAATAGCCACCCTGAGTTTATTTTGCAATATAATTTTTTTATAAATTTGTTCTTCATTGCACACACAGTGACTATTTGAAATACACTGTATAGATGAATTTTAAGCAGTTGCGAAGTTTTACGTTTCATGCAATTTTGGTTGAACATTTCCAAACTAGATATTTTTCGAACGCATAAATTTAATTTTTTTTCATGTTGACAAAATGTAATGTCACCCTTCTTGAATTTCTGGTCTGCAAAATTTGGTTAAAATTGGTCGGTCTAAAGATGACCGAGTTATTGCCCTTTAAATGCTACCCTCGTTTTTAGACACCTCGAATGTATGTATGTATGTATGTATGTATGTATGTATGTATGTATGTATGTATGTATGTATCTATCTATCTATCTATCTATCTATCTATCTATCTATCTATCTATCTATCTAATACCGCTTTATTCTAAAAATTCATTTACCTATCATTCTCCATTTTCATCAAGCATTTATTTCAGTAGGAAAAAAAAAAAGAAAAAAAAAAGATGGGTGCCTGATTGCAAGTAATATAAGATAAACTTACCATATTACACTAGACCACAATCCATTAACGCAGCAGAAAATAGCATTGGCAAATATTATATTATCTAGACGTGAAAGTAAAATATGGCGGTAAACAGGGAGGTAGGTGTCACGATCTGTAAGTGAACGGAGAAACGCAGATCGTGTGCATGAATACACAAGACAAGTGACAAACACTAAATATTTTTCCAATCACTGCCTTGTTTCTTTGTCTGTCTGTCTGTTTGTCTGTCTGTCGTCTGTCTGATTGTCTGTCTGTCTGTCTATCTGTTTGTCTTCTGTTTCTCTCTTCCTTTGTATATATTATATATATATATATACATGAATTAATTTATATCTATCTATTTATCTATCTATCCATCTATCTATCCATCTATCTATCTATCTGAATGTAGGTATGCATATATATCTATATCTATATCTATATCTATATATTGCTATATTTATATTAATCGCTCCTAAATTATTTTTAACACATAGAAGAGACAGAGAGTGTGTGCATTTTTGTGTATATGTATGTATGTATGTATGTATGTATGTATGTATGTATGTATGTATGTATGTATGTATGTATGTATGTATGTATGTATGTATGTATGTATGTATGTATGTATGTATGTATGTATGTATGTATGTATGTATGTATGTATGTATGTATGTATGTGTGCATGTGTGTGTGTGTGTGTGTGTGTGAGAGAGAGAGTGTGCGTTAGTGTGTGTGTATTTGCACGAGGGAGAGAGAGACAGAGAAAGAGAAAGAGAGAGAAAAAAAAAGAGAGAAAGAGAGAGAGAGAGAGAGAGAGAGAGAGAGAGAGAGAGAGAGAGAGAGAGAGAGAGAGAGAGAGAGAGAGAGAGAGAGAGAGAGAGAGAGAGATTTTATATATTACGCTGGGTTGCAAAGGTTCTGTCACACCCCTTATTATACGAACATTTTCGGTACAGTGTCAGAATGTGGCTTATGTAACTTCCTGAGCAAGAGTACACGAAAGAAATCATAAACCGGAAGTATTACGTGGGCAAAAAGTTGGTGTTGATTTTTCTCGGTCTACGTTGAAATGAACGCTTCCTACACACAAATTATGCTTTGAATCACGTAGACAATGTGTAAACACACTTTACACAATATAAAATTCCATACTTTTAAACGGTTGGGTCGTCTTTTTTCCTCCTGTTTTCAAAACAACACCACTAGAACTGTCCAAGACAAGCCTAGATGTGGCATGCCAAGGGTGACAACTCGACGTCAGAATTGGGTTATTGCCAACACCCATTTTCGAAACCCATTCCAACTAAGTACTGAGACTGCGAGGTACTTCGGGCTGTCTTAAAACACCGTTATTAGACATTAATATGATTGTGGATTACGTGATTATCGCCTTTTATGTGAAGCCATTCCAACCCTGTTTCATTTAAGAAATCGCCAAATTTGGGAACAAAAACATTGACGAGGAAAGTGTTCTATTCAGCCCTAGTAGTTAAGGTTTTTAATTCGTCGAATTGATTGAAAAGAGAAAGTGTTAAAAGAAGTGGAGAGAGACTTCACAAATCCAACGTTCCCCAATCGGTGGTTGAATAGTGATGGTTTGGAGTGTAATCGTACACATTTCGTTACTTTTCAAAGTAACCCTCAAGGACGACGGTATTGTGACGAAATCCTTCGTCACGGTGACTGCTCTACATGGCACGGATGATGGAATGTGCTAGCAAGACAACGCCCGACCACAAATGGCGACGATCAGTGAAAACTCCTTCCAAACTAATCAAATCATTGTTTTGGACTGACCTGCATGCTAGATCAACCAGGCTTAACCCAAAAGAACATCGGTAAAATGATCTTGACTGGAGGATTACAAACATGCCTAACTGAGTATAAACTCGTCAGGAACTGAAGGCTGCACTTCACATGGAATGGCAGGGGATTGTTCAGACAACCATAAGGACATTAATTCAGCCAATTAACAGATGTTTGATATCAGTAATTCAAACTGAAAGAGGTCATATGCGATACTGAGCAAATTGTGATTTGGATTTTGCAAGGGTCAGTGTGACGAAAAGACATTTGTCAATTCTTTTACGTCATGTTGGTTGAAAATGAATAAAGATCGCGAGTGCCAAATTTCTCTTGGCTATGTTGAATAGTAGATATGTTATTGTACTTTTAAGGTGGGTGTGACAGAACTTTTGGAACACGGTATACCCACACACACACACACACACACACACACACACACACACACACACACACACACACATATATATATATATATATATATATATATATATATATAAAATATGTATGTATGTATGTATGTATGTATATATGTAAATGTATGTATATATATATATATATATATATATATATATATAATATTATACAGAGAGACAGAGACAGTGAGAGAGAGAGAGAGAGAGAGAGAGAGAGAGAGGGAGAGAGAGAGAGAGAGAGAGAGAGAGAGAGAGAGAGAGAGAGAGAGAGAGAGAGAGAGAGAGAGAGAGAGAGAACATGCGAGAAGGAAGACAGATAGATCAGTGGGTGGGTGCTCGGATTATTTGGGAGTTTGATACAGATGGCAGACTGTCAGAGACACGGACACACAGCGAGAGAGAGAGACCGGCGCGCCAGAGAGATACATTTAAATAGAGCTAGTTATAGAAGGACTTACTCTTTGCCACTCTCGC
>NW_004797319.1:796175-798530 GCF_000002075.1 Aplysia californica | reverse complement strand
TTCTTGGGTTATTCTCACCCGGTTGCGGTCGTGTCGCTCGCGGACCGGGTCACCACCCGCCTTCGCCCACTCTTTCACGCGCGACGCGGGGAGAGCTCTCCGCGACCCTGTGGTGTCTAGACACCCTCCCCCCGCCTTCAGGCCCCCAGGGGTCTCTTGCAGACCAAAGGACCCCCGTTGTCTCCCTGTGGAAATAATGGGTTGTTTTGGGGGGGGGGGGGGGCGAGGGGGATGGGTGTTAGTTTGAGTAATAGTTTATCGACTCTTACAACACAAAATTATGGTCAGATTAGTGCCAAAGATAAGAGGTGTTACTAGAGAGTAAGATACAGAGAAAAGAAGGAGGAGAGATATGGAAGACTGATGTTTTATAGGAAAGAAGAAGAAAACTACAACGGCTCTTGCTACACAAAAAGATCACATTAAGAGCAAGAGATCAGAGGTGTTACAAGAGAAAAGAACGGGGTGAGATGACGGCGATAGATGTTTTGAAGGAAACAAGGAGCTAACCACATTGGAGCGTCCGTCGACCATCCACGGGGTAGATATTTTGAGGGCTGGAGGAGTGAGGGTTGGGTGTGGGGATAATAAGGCTGGGAATAGGTAATGAGATTTAGATCAGGGATGGGGTCCAGGGCGGGGAATGGGGCTGAGGTGTGGGAAATGGGGTCAAATGATGGGGAATGGGGTTGTAGATGGGACAATACGGTTAACCGATGGAGGGCGGTAAGGGGGGGGGGGGGGGAGTTCCGGGATGGGTGTTAGTTGAGTAATAGTTTATCGACTCCTTACAACACAAATTATGGTCCAGATTAGTCCCAAAGAATAAGAGGTGTTACTAGAGAAAAGAAGGAGGAGAGATATGGAAGACTGATGTTTTATAGGAAAGTTTTATAGGATTTTATAGGAAAGAAGAAAACTACAACGGCTCTTGCTACACAAAAAGATCACATTAAGTGCAAGAGATCAGAGGTGTTACAAGAGAGTAAGAGAGAGAGAAAAGAACGGGGTGAGATGACGGCGATAGATGTTTTGAAGGAAACAAGGAGCTAACCACATTGGAGCGTCCGTCGACCATCCACGGGGTAGATATTTTGAGGGCTGGAGGAGTGAGGGTTGGGTGTGGGGATAATAAGGCTGGGAATAGGTGATGAGATTTAGATCAGGGATGGGGTACAGGGCGGGGAATGGGGCTGAGGTGTGGGAAATGGGGTCAAATGATGGGGAATGGGGTTGTAGATGGGACAATACGGTTAACCGATGGAGGGCGGTAAGGGGGGGGGGGGGGAGTTCCGTGGTGAGGAGTTACTCAAACTTACTTACTTAAACGATTAGGTGATTAAACTTGATCTCTTGTTGACAATGTAAAAGTCAATTTAAGCTTCATTTCGTTAGAAAAAAATGTGTTAAGTTTGCAAACTTCTTAGACTTTGTGTTAAACAACACTTTTAACAAAACGAATCCTTACAAGCCTACTACTAAAGTCTAGAGTCTAGTCCAATTTATTTAATCTCTTGAATGTACTGGATAACAGAAATCTGCAACCTGACACTAGATTACAACTCTAGATCTAGATCTAGATTCGAGATTTTAGTAAAGGCAGAGTCCAGGGAAAAACTTCAAGAAATTCTCGTGGTGATGAGTAAAGAGAGACCAAAACAATCTCAATAAATAATATATCGCGACTATCACGGCACATCACTTCACCTATACATGTTCCGGTAACTACCTATAAATAGATGGAAGTTTGACCCGTGTCAAAGGTTGGTAGGCCTATGTGGCTGACGATTCGTGAAGTGGCTGCGGGCTGACGAAAGGGAAAATCGCTTCGACGATACCCTCCCTGTCACTCTCACCACCCTCCCTCTGCAGTGCTTTCTGGCCTCCTCTATCTCTTCATTTCTCTCTCTCTCTCCCTCTCCCCCCCCCTCTCTCTCTCTATCTCTCTCTCTCTATCTCTCTCTCTCCCATAAGGTAGCTCCCTCCCTCCTTCCCTCCTCCTCCTCCTCCTCCTCCTCCTCCTCCTCCTCCTCCTCCTCCTCCTCCTCCTCCTCCTCCTCCTCCTCCTCCTACTCCTCCTCCCCACCACCTCCTCCTCCTCCTCCTCTTTCTTCTTCTTCTTCTTCTTCTTCTTCTTCTTCTTCTTCTTCTTCTTCTTCTTCTTCTTCTTCTTCTTCTTCTTCTTCTTCTTCTTCTTCTTCTTTCTACACCTACACCTCCTCCTCCTTCTTCTTCTACTATGATTGCTCCAAACCCGCTGTGAGAAGATGACCAAAGGCGTGAGACCGAAACCGGGAATTCTCGAAAACCTACTCAATGTATAACTGAACACAAAATATCTTTCGACGCAGTCGG
>NW_004797319.1:776394-785968 GCF_000002075.1 Aplysia californica | reverse complement strand
TGTGTGTGTGTGTGTGTGTGTGTGTGTGTGTGGCACTTGCCTTTGTACGCCACAAATCCCCTCACTCATCAATTAAAGATTCCTATTAAATTTTGTGTATCCCTAAGTGAAAAAAACCACCTTAATTTCCAATGACAGATACAACGCATTACAAAATATCATTGATGGGTCTCGTGAACTTCATGTGGTGCACACTGGCACACCTATTATCAGGGTCTCTCGTGGTCTTGTGGTACGGTGCTGTCTCTAATTTTATAGGTCTCTCTCGGGTTCGAAATCTGACATCGAAGAACATTTTACTTCTCTAAGTCCTTCATCCTGCAGCGCAACTGATTTTTAAGTATGTTACCGTTTCTCCTACTTTGTAGCCCCCCCCTGTCTTCAGGCATCCAGTTTCAGAATTCAAAGGTAAACAAATTCTTTTAAAATGCCATTTAAAATGGCTGCGTCCTAAACGATCTGATTTGTCTCGACTGGGCTGTAAAACCCTTATATAAAAAACAAAAACAAAAACAAAGAAATAAATAAGCAAACAAAAACGACAACATCAAAGTGGCGATAGTATTTTTACGAAACACGCAACAAAATTAATAACTATATGTAGTGAAACGTACCAATATGTAAACATGATGTGCGTGTTCTTCTATGACAGCGTCCGTGCCATCAACGATGAAATTCCCTGGTGCAAATACAGGGTCCTCAAGTCCAGTGTCCTTAGTCTGTATGGAGATGTCTCCTGTCATAGAAACCATGTTGGCAGTGGTAATGACAGTGACAACGTTACTGACAATGACAGTGACAGTGGCTGTGATAATAACAGTAGTAATGAAAGTGGCAATGACCATACCAAAAACAATGACAATGACATTGGCAGTGAAAACGACGGTGGCAATAACTGATCATGACTGTGACAATGATAGAGACACTGACAATGGTAAAAACAGTGTCTGTAGCAACAGAAGTGAAACTGACAATGACAGTAAAAGTGACAGTGGCTGTGAAAATAGCAGTGGGAATGGCAGGGACATGCCTGTAGCGGTCGCAGTGACAATGACAGTGACAATGACAATGACAGTGACAGAAACCCCCCAAAAACCCAACAAACTACCCGCCCAAAAAAAATCAAACAAAAAGCAATACAAAACAAAACTCACATTTACAACGTCGGCTTGATATTTCCATGTTTGATACGATAGCGTCCTTTAACCTACAGACGAACATACAGAACAAATAGGACAGAAAAGAACTAGGTCCTACCAGAGGCATCCTTCAACCACCCACGAACCTCAAATATCTGCTTGGGTGTCAAATGTTAATCAAAGACTCATGAATTGTTCCTAGTTCAAGAGTTCTCCCCGTTTCGTGTTTTTTTTATCCTTAAATATTCACAAACAACTCAAATTCACGACTATAGTATCCCACCCCTCGTTGGGGATTCGAACAAAAGTCTTAAGCAAAATAGGCACAGCACAGTACCAACTGAGCCAGCTCCAAGCTGTTAGTATGTTTTCAGTTTGGTAAAAGTTTTACAGCGCTTGCAATTGGTACATAAATGGTCTGTCGGAACTTACCTTTGCCATTCGGTTCAGAGACTGGGTTGAAGTTGAAGGATTTGTTCACAGGTTTGGGAAGCAGGGGTGGAATGAGGAATAAGATATGCATTTAGAAGGTTAATTAAAAACAATGATCATAATAATTATAGTAATGATCATAATTGCAGCAACAGCAACAGCAGCAACAGCAGCAGCAGCAGTGGTAGAAGTAGTAGTAGTAGTAGTAGTAGTAGTAGTAGTAGTAGTAGTAGTAGTAGTAGTAGTAGTAGTAGTAGTAGTAGTAGTAGTAGTAGTAGTAGTAGTAGTAGTAGTAGTAGTAGTAGTAGTAGTAGTAGTAGTAGTAGTAGTTGTTGTTGTAAAATAATAATAATAATAATAATAATAATAATAATAATAATAATAATAATAATAATAATAATAATAGAAAATAGTATTTATACAGCGGATTTACATTGAAAAAGTGCTTCTCCGTACGCCCTGGGGTTATTTTGTACCCCCGGGGTTGTCTTCCCCCACGTTTTAGAATACTTCTTGTACGAAGATCTCTTTGAAACTTTCAGTATTTCTCATAAAATCATTTTGACAAACTCCAATGCAAAGCGTACGGATCGGATTTACATGTAAATTTCCTCTTTGGAAAGTGGTGAGACAGAGTTCCCCACATCGTATGGATACGAGAGTAAATTACGACACACGGATAATTGTGCACACAACTTAGTTCCAGTGGCGATCCTTCCACCCCCACCCCACCCCCCCCCTCTCTCTCTATATATATATATATATATATATATATATATATATATATATATATATATATATATATATATATATTTCTCTGTCTCTCTCTCTTTCTCTCTCTCTCTCTCTCTATCTTCTGTTGTCATATTACAGAACACACTCACACCACATTTTATGAGACAGCACACATTGGAAAAACACATTCGGAGACAACACACTGGTACAGTGTACTACACTTGTATAATGTCTTTCTTGTCAAACAGAATCTATTATCGTCATTATCTTTTCTTCTTTATTCTCTAGTAATACTTTTGATCTGCGGCATTTTGGCCTTTATGACCTATTTGTCTTGCATGTGCTGTATAATTCACATATATATCAAATAATATATATATTAAAAAGTATAATATATATATAATACATATAATATATTTCTCATACAAAAAATAATTAAACGAAATTAAAGAAAAACAGCCACAAAAAACCTAAAACAATATATTCCGAGAGTCTTGAATTCCTATAGAAATGATTTAAAATTGTTGTCTTGTAACAACAGAACAAAAATATGTCTACAGGAAGAGACGGAAAAATATCTTCAACTGACTTTTGCCCCATACTGTCGATGAAGCGACCAGGACGATTGCCAAAAGCGAAAAGCCTGTGAAATACAAAATGGAAAACATAAGTTTATTAGTTGAAGGGATGAAGGAATGAAGGGAGGCAAGATGGGAGAGAGAGAGAGAGAGAGAGAGAGAGAGAGAGAGAGAGAGAGAGAGAGAGAGAGAGAGAGAGAGAGAGAGAGAAAGAGAGAGAGAGAAAGAGAGAGAGAGAGTGAGAGAGAGAGAGAGAAAGAGAGAGAGAGAGAGAGAGAAAGAGAGAGAGTGAGAGAGAGAGAAAGAGAGAGAGAGAGAGAGAGAGAGAGAGAGAGAAAGAGAGAGAGAGAGAGAGAGAGAGAGAGAGAGAGAGAGAGGGGGGGGGGGGAAAGAAAAACCGAAGGGCATTTATTCTTAATGAAGTCCTGTGGCCAAAATCACAACATTCAAAAAACCTTTATTATGGAATACACCAAGTACTCGGAGAAGCAATCGCAAACAGAGAATAGATTATGAATGATTGAGCGAGTAGAGAGGTAAGTGAACTAATGAATGTGTGAATGAGAGAATGAACAGAGAGTTTTACTGCACGTTCAACACAAATTTGACATATAACGCAGCAGATTAGAGATGTTACTAGAGAGTAACGTACAAAGAAAAGAAGAAAATGAACAAGAACGACATAATTTGTTTGATGGAAAAGAAGGAACAAACCACACCACAGCAACCGCTGCTTTTTGTTGGTGTGTTTATGAGACACAATTTTAAGTGTTTTTACGCCCCCATCGACCAATTTATATAATTTCAGACGCGGACTTTTGATCCTAACCGGGCTGAGAGGGGAACAACATCCAAGCAGAAAGACCGAGCTGCTAAATAAAATTTCTCCCCACATGAGAATCGACCTGAGGCTATTTGCCGAATTCTACAACGGAGCACTTTGCCGCTACACAACTGGCGCCAGCGCTATATAATATACACATCATTTACAAAAGTTACAATGGATCCTGCTCTAACGGCCACCTGTAAAAGACGACATCTGTACAAACAGCCATGCCCCACTTCTCCTCTTTTCTTTCTTTTTTTTTTTCATTAGACCTCATGATTAAGTAAGTGGTTTTTTTTAACTAAACAAAATTAGGACGAAACGTACCAAGGTTCAGTCGCGCTCCAGATCCGGCACAGCAAAACATTTTGGTTAATGTCAAAGCAAAAAAAGTAAACTCAAGTACTCTGAAATGTCTGGCCACCAAAGACGCCGCTTGGGAATGACTGATGAATAAAACTGGGTGCCTTTTAGTTTTTTTTCCTTCAAAAGATTTCAAAGTTTCAAACTGATCTCTGTCCCTAACTGACTTAAAGATGCGAGATGGCAGGGGTTTTTATCCCCGGGGAGAAACATAACGAAGGTCACTCTACATCTTTATCTCTCTATCATCTATTTTCAGAGAGTTAATCTTCCCAAATTACCTATTTCTGTTATCCAACTTTTCTCTCACGCTACATTTTGCCCCCCCCCCACCCATCTCTCTACACTGCCCCCTCATGCTCGATCTGCCCCTCCCCCCTTTCCCCCATCTGACCTGACGTACGTTCACACCTGTGTCGATTGACACCTTGTTTGTGAGAGGTGTCACTGCGTCTTAGACTTGACCTGTACAGGTCAGCTCGGACTCTCTCAACCGTAAATCAATTGTGTGTGGGACCGAACTTTTATAATTCGTCCGTCAATTTCTGAGGATGACCAATTTATCTGAACAGGAGACTTTCTTAATTCTTTGAGAACAAAGTTGTGATCGTATAATATAATAATAGTAGACCCAAACTCAATGTTCTTGTGTGGGTTTGTTTTTAAGAGTGTGTGTGTATATGTGTGTTTGTGTATGTGTGTGTGTGTGTGTGTGTGCGCGTGCGCATGCATGTGCGTGTATGTGTATGTGTGTGTAAGTGTGTGTATGTGTTTGTGTGTGTATGTGTGTGTGTATGTATGTGTGTGTGTGAGGAGGGGTGGGGGGCGGGTTGAGTCGTGTTCCTGTTTGTCCGCCCGTTAGTGTGTAGGCGCGCATGTCCTCCCGAGCATTAAAACAATTATTCGAAAAACAAGCACTCTTTGACCCCCCCCTCCCTTTCCGGTCCATGCTTACCAAAAAAACAACTCAGGAACTTTCCAGTAGCGTGGGAGAAATAACGACGTGATATCCACCCGGCTGATCTTTGTAAACAACTCAGACGTCAGCTCCAATCCAGCAGATCTGGCTAAATTGTCGCTCTTGTTGACAGGGAGGCCTCCAGTTGCCGGGCAAAGATACGTAGTTGGGCGAACACCATGACTGCCTACGTCACGTACTATTTAGAAAATATCCGGCTTTGTTCTTCTTTGTTAAGTGAGCTACGCAAATTTCGTCATCTTTCTGCTTTCATTAATCAAAGAAAATTAATTAAAAAGTGTTCTTTTGACTTATGGAAACGGAGAAGTCTTAATATTGATAATACTATTTTCACCAATCCAAGATCGACAGTGTAGTGCTGTTCTGTTTTTGCTGCTTTGCTAGGAGTTGTAGGGTGCAAGTCAAAGACAAAAATTAACTGAATCTTAATGAAAGAGAGCATGGTGTCTTAATGCAATTTTTAAAGAACTGATCAACTATATAAAATCAAAAGTATTACTTAAAAAAAATCTAACACAGAAACCACAGAAAAATCTTAAGATCACGCAGCTGTAGATACATACCACGAATAACCAACAAATAAAGATACAAAAGAGCTATCGGAATGAAAATTGTTATGTACTGCTGTTGATGTTTGATCTATGCACACAGTGTATACGAATATATCTCTATACATTAAAAAATCTGTTATGATATAGGCATAATAATTATGGTTTAAACATGAGACTGGTGTGACGTCCTGACACATTTTAATATTCATTGTAAGCTTTATCTTTTATCTTCATATTGAAATTCCTTTAAGAAAGTAATATAATATCTAAATGGGAAACCACAGAAAATTCCAACAGTGAAAGTATTACCTTTTATAGCATCTTTCTTCGATTAGCATATTATGCTTTCACTAATGTTATCCCCTTTTTACATATAATTTTGTGCTCTCAACAATTGTGTCTATAGGAATATATATATTGCTTTTAACTGGAACAATAACACATAACCAGTTATCTACCACCCCCACCCCTTTCGTCCTCTCCTCTCGCCCCCTTCCCACACGAACAGACACACACACACACACACAGCACGCAGATGTTCTTATAATCGCAATTATTGAGTGCCCATAACGTGTAAAAAAGAGGGATAACTTCCGTCAATACCATAGAAACAATAAGTTTCAGTGAGGCTGATGGTCTTTAAAAAGGGAACGGTATAAAAGAAAATGACTTGGTCATCTTTTTCAACATTTTGATAAAACTTTAAAAGTAAGAACAAATAAAATTTGATCAAGAAGACATCAAGTTTGCCAATATGAAGAAAACCAACACGTCTGTTAAAAAAGTTAATTTTAAAAAGTTACAGCGAAAATAAAAATAACCATAACACTTATTTGTGTGTCAAAGAGTCAAAAAGAGAGGACACATTCAAAGAGCAACGCTTTCCTCTTGGAATATCTGGAAAAAACCCAGAATCCATGAAAACAGCACACAAACAACTGAACAGTCGAATCTCTTTGTTGAACAGGAGTTCCAAAGAACAAACTCAGTAACATGCAACAGTCACTCACATTTTCCAGCAAGGTACTCGAGCCTACCTGGGGAGAAAAGGTCAACAACACCTGGAGCATTTAATGAAATAACTATCATCTCCCCTAGTTCGTTCTCAAAGTCAGTTTCAAATAAATTTAATATATGTGTTCTTCAATCTACAACTTGAACAGTTTTGAACTGTATGAATTTTAAGTGAAATAATTGAAGTATCATAATATTATTTCTCAAACAGTTCAGTCAATTTTCGTCAGATTGGTAAATCTAATGTCCCTTAATTGGATTTCATTTGTTCAGTTCTTTTGTCGAGATTTGTTTTAATATTGCCAACCTCCTGCTCTATCAAAGTGTCCTCAGGTATTTCAGACACTCAGTACTTCATCACGTACATGTGGTTTGAACCTACATAATTTGAAAACAATGCGCTACCTTAGAATTATATAGTTCTATCTGAAACTTTTGGCCGTTTTGAGTTACTAAGACCATGAGGTCAGACAATAAATGCTCTGTCTACTCTATCAAAATCGCAACATTATACCGAGCCATTATCAAGATAATTCAAAGTATTGCATTGGAGAAAAAAAAATTGACGTTTTGTGCAATTCAACGTTTTTGACGTCAAATTTCTCAGAACTGAGTTGATAGAACTTTGTAGCTCTAGCGTAGCGAATGACACCTTTCATAGATGAATTACCAGCGTCTGTGTTGTGGGGACTGGTGCTTTTCTATTGCACACGGAAGACCTGAATCAGATTCCCGAGTAGGCAGAAATAATATTTCTTTGTGTTGGCAGATAGATGGCGACCTCTTATTTGGTCGTTATGTAGATACACCAATGGTAGACGTTTGACTTGCTAAAGACATTGTTAGCATATTAAACAGTTTCAAGTTCTGCCTGAATTTCAGAGGAATTTTCCCCGTTTCTGTGAAGAAATCGAATTGCAGCTCTAATATCTTTGTTTGGCCAATTGTGTACAGTGGTGCCATTTTCTGCTGTCTTGTCAAATGGTGGCATTGATTTTGTTCATTTCAATTTTGCACCCAAGTTCAGAATTTCCTGAACTGCTGAAAATATTGCTTTTTCAGAAATAGAACTGAAAAAATATTAGAAACTTATTGAAATGTGACAATCCACAAGTTATTTGTGGGGCAGGTAGCCCCAATAGCACTATCACGATTTGAGTAAGACGACACTATGAGAGCCAGTTGAGAGAAATAGTGTCATTAAGCGCCACAGGTAGGTCTCATTTCTTGTCTTTTTAAGTGTAGGTGTTTCACTCTCCATTTGATACAGTTAAGAATAAAATTAAAATAAATTTTCACTCTTATTGATTCCCGTCGGGAACTTTGGTTTAAAATGGCGTTACAAAATACATATCATACATAAATGCAGTAGACATAAAGATATAAAAACATAAATACATACAAACTGAAGCATATAGATAAACTTCAAACACGCTATTACTGGTCTCCCCTGTGCAGTGCCCTGTTGCATGTGTTAGGATTATCATGACTTGCCCAAGGACACCCGCCCCCCCCAGAGACTACCCACCTAAACGTCACGTCACTGACGCTTGCTTGATATTTCGCTGCCCAAGAATAACAAAGTTCTGTCAGCTCAGTATCTAATTTTTAGAAATTTGACGCCAAGAATTTTGAGTTTCACAACATTTCAAGCTTTTTCGAATACAATTCTCTGAGTATCTTGATAAAGACTTCGAATAATGTGACGATGTTGAAAGAGCAGATGGGACATTTGGTTTCGGGTCTCAGGATCTTAGTAAATTAAAACGCCAAAAATGTTATAGCTTTGTAACTCTAAGGTGGCGATTTAGTGTGAGCGTAAATTCAATTACAATTCGGCCTCAGGAGACCCCCGATCATTTAAGTCTGAACTGTCAAAGACGGTCATCCATTGTCCATGAGAAAAAGGCCATTTTAGACAGTGAGTTGTCTTGGGAAGTGTCGTTATCAGGCGCGGTCCGTTCTTAGAGCACGGTCGTGCAGTGCCACCCAAAATTTTTATTGTTCTTTTACGTAAAGTACCCACAATAATAGAATAAAAGACGCCAGAAACAAACACTAGTCAAATATTATATCAAAACAAGGTCCTTGCACTTGCTGGCTCTGTAACTGTCATTTCTGTGTCTATGGTGCCGTAAAACATTTACTTGTACTATGTCATGCCAAAGTCCACGCGCTCTAACTAAACGTAATAGGAGATTCAACAGTGGTAACCTGACCTTCAAATCGTTCTTTGGGATAACCCAAGCGATGAAGACGCTCGCATCGGCGAGTTTGGCGGTACATCAGTATTAATAAGTCGGCACATCTCCAATGTGCTCCTGCCGAATAGTGCCAAAACATAGCCCACAGTATTCAGTCTAAAAATAAACGCAATGTACTGTACACTATTCTATGCCAAAATTACGTGAGCCCCGGATCAATCCAGCAGAGTGCTCAAGTGAATTGTGATTGGTTCATTGTCTTGCCACTAGGCTATTTTAAGTGATTCTGTGACTGTGAACCCGAGGGAGGTGAACGTGACATACTTAAGTCACCGTCCTATGATTTGTGTCTTTGAATGGTTTTGTAGTGGAGTGGTGAAAGTTATTACTTGAGTGTTCAGTTCTTATGCAAGATGTTTAGCTAACAAACAGATTTAGTTCTAGAAATCAAAGCGACAAGTAAAAAGAATGAAAATAAAAGCACGAGCTCCTCCCTCACCAACCCAATGATCCTAAAACTATACACCATCCCATTTACTATTCCCTTGACTATCTTCAGCCTGTGATAGCTTAATTAATTAACTGTGCACGCCCACTTTTTAGTCCCATGAACCACCCCTGGTCGTTTTGTTGGAGAAAAAAAGAGGCGAGGGAGGAAATATTAACGTTCTTCACGTGACTGGAACTTGGTTGGTACATAATGACGATAACTCTCTCTTTTTCTCTCTCTTTCTCTCTCTCTCTCTCCCCCCC
>NW_004797319.1:772812-775091 GCF_000002075.1 Aplysia californica | reverse complement strand
AGAGACAGAGACAGAGAGGGGGGGGGTGTGCCAGAAAGAATCTTGTTACTTGTTACTTGTGTGAAGGACCGACATCACTGCACAAGGGGCATCCCTATAAGCGCTCCGTCCCATGAAACACATCTCGAAGAGTGTAGATGGTGACAGTTCAAAGCAATTAATTGCTGATTCCATAGCCTCATGCTCTTCCCACTAATTCATTATCTTCTGCAGGCGCCCCATCCTATTCCAAGCTTACAGAGTCGCTCAAGATGATGGTATTCCGATTCTTCTTGTTCTTTTTCCCGTTTTTCCCTGACTGAATGCACAATTTCAGGTTTGTCAGGGCACAGCTTTCCTTCAGGTTTTCCTTTTCCAACGAGGTCATCAGCCCGCTCATTGTCCTTGACTCCTTCAGGGCCCGGGGTGAAGATCCAGGTGATCTTTTTCAGTGTCGTCTTCTTCAGGAGCTCTGTCCATTCAGTTCTCATGTTCCCACTTTCAATCTTCCTCACAGTGCTCTGAGAGTCTGTTACAAAGATCACATGTGCTTGTCGAGTTGGTGTAACCCATTTGAGAGCCTGGGTGATTGTCTTAATCTCCCTTCTGAAGCTAGATGTTGTCATATTGTATGCTCTCTGCTGTTCCTGCACCAATCTGCCTCTCACTATTGCTGAGAAACCCCATCCAGATGTTTCCCCTCGTTAAACAGTTCCATTCGTGCACACAACCACATCTACATGCCGTGAGATGTCTTCAATCAGTAGTCCTATCTCAGCATCTGTCGCCCCCTGCGGCCACTCCCATCGTTCTCTGTTCAGCGACCAGCTGCTGATACATGAGAAGCAGTAGCCTTTGTTTCATTCCTGAAGACCTTCACTGCTTTCAAGCCCTTGTTTGTCCTTTCCACAACACCTTCTATGTGAGCTTTGAAGGAAAGACAGCGATCGAAAACCACTCCCAGATCCCAGAAAACCATATTCTGACATCTTTGAATATTCTGTCCATTTACCGTCATCCCTGGGACGTCTGTCTTTACCGTTCTATTGTCTAAAGAGAACCACAGTGCTTCGGCTTTCTGAGGATTGATCAGTGCTGTCGATTCAGGACACCACTCCATGGTTTTCTCAACCTCATGCTGTAATTCATTTGTCTTTTTCTGCCGATCCCGTCCTTGCATGTACGACAGGATGTCATCTGCAAATGTTAGTAATCTCCCTGGCCCAAAGCTGTTCAGTGTTACTATACGAGCAGTGTGGGAGTCCTGGTCTTATCACCTGTGGGCTTGAAATCAACTGACCACATCGCAAAACCACTTTTCTTTCCAGTATAAAATTTTGCAATCCACCGAACAATCCACGGATTCACGTCGCCATCTAGCAGAACACACATTAGCCTCTCATAATTTACACGATTGTAAGCATCTTCCAGATCTAATGCCATTGCCACGGTCTCTTCTCCTATCTGAAAGCCTTCATAGACATCATATGAGAAGGTCCCCGCGTTGTTCCAAGTTTCCTTTTTGGGTCTGTAACTCTCTAACTCCTTAGGTAGGTTCCCGTTGTTCTCTAACTCATTCATAAGTATTCTTGCTATTGATTTCTCTAGCACTTTTCCATGCACATTTTGCATGGTGATAACGCGGTATCCGTTGAGTTTTTTGTGATTCTTCCCAGGTTTTGGTAGTGGCTTTAAATAACTGTGAATCCACTCTTCTTGTACAATTGGTGTCCTGATGCTGCTGTTGCAGTCATCGAGAGAAACAAAGAGAGAAAGAGAGAGAGAGAGAGAGAGAGAGAGAGAGAGAGAGAGAGAGAGAGAGAGAGAGAGAGAGTAACTTACCGGCGTCTATGTTGCAGTGTTTTTGCGATTCATCTTGCATGCAGAAGACAAGAGTTCGATTCCTGAAAATAAATGATGACATTCCACGAAGTTTCTTCGTCTTTATGCACCACAGAACACCACACGACCTGGGCTTACTCTGTTGGTTAGATCGTAAGCAGCCTGCCTTATTATGATATTTCAATTGCTAGGGAGGGAGTGGTAATTCTGGAAAGCATTCTGTTGTACCATGCATGTCTTTGTAGACACCCCCCCCCTTCAACCTAACTCAGAAGGTGTTTTTTCCATTATGTTGTTTAGACTATACTCTCTTAGGATGTTATTTTTCACTGATGTTGCTGTTTTCGTTGTTGTTTTTTTTCTTGTTGTTGTTGTTGCTGATGATGGCGATGGTGATGATGATGATGATGATGATGATGATGGTGATGATGGTGATGATGATGATGATGATGATGATG
>NW_004797319.1:768503-771027 GCF_000002075.1 Aplysia californica | reverse complement strand
CACACGCACACACACACACATACACACAAAACTTGACATTTTTAATGTATTCACTCAGTCATCGTTTTAAAGGCTTGCTCAACCCTCGTAAGCAGCATACCAATTTGAAGCTAAACAAATTCTGTATCATTTAATAGAGCAATTTGTCATCTACGATTATAGTCACCCGAGATGTGGTCACTGCATTGACTTTGGCACACCCTTTCCATAAAAAAGAAAGCCCTTACAGCTCCATACACAAAGACCCACAATACCAACAAGTTTGTTTTGTTTGGCAGCATCCTATCTCGCTCTATTAATACCCACGGAGATGTGGCCTGCAGATTTTACATAGCAAGCACAGCCTTTGGCAGATTAGAGGACAAGGTATGGGAGCGATGAGTACTGAGCCCTAACACCACAATAATACTAATGATAAAGATACTACTACTACTACTACTACTACTACTACTACTACTACTACTACTACTACTGCTGCTGCTGCTGCTGCTGCTGCTGCTGCTGCTGCTGCTGCTGCTGCTGTTGCTGCTACTGCTACTGCTACTGCTACTGTTACTGCTACTGCTGCTACTGCTACTCCTACTGCTACTCCTACTGCTACTGTTACTGCTACTGCTACTGCTACTGCTACTGCTACTACTACTGTTACTACTACTGCCCTTACTACTACTACTACTACTACTACTACTACTACTACTACTACTACTACTACTACTTCAGTTTCCGTTCAGCAGCAACAGAGACCAGTGTCGATGTTGTGGCATATTTTAGAACTTTCAGATAAAAAAAATTATAGAGTTGAATAATAGTAGGGGTGTCTCAATATGCTATTCTTTTTTATATTGTTTTTTTAAGTACCCCAAAACAACACGTCTTCAGACCTTGTTAAACGACTAGAATGCACGTCCTCAATTATTATTCAGTGTAGTTTCCGACTTTGGGCCATTTTGTTACGTCTTGTCTGTCAAGGCTATTGAAAAATCTACCATTCGAGCCCACCATATTATGTTTAATAACATGGTTTGTAGACTCTTAAGTTCATTTTGTACGAATGAACTTCTATTTTCACCACCGGAATTTAATTCTTTTAATGGTTGTTACGTTTATCTTTTATGTTTTATTTTTTAAATTAATGTTGGCGTTTTTACCGCTACATCAACACAATTTACATCTTTTAGTTTTAGGAGGCGGCTTTTCCACTCTGCCTGCCTGGGCCGGCCGGGGCTGAGAGAGATGCAACATCCCAGAGGAAAGGCCGAGATATTCTAAGCCTCCTGGAATCGAACTCGGGTCTCCTGCGTGAGGCAGCGAAGCACATGACCATCTGATTCACACCGTATACACACAAGGCAATACAAGAGAACAAGCTTGTGACTTGTTCTACTATCTAGTATCTGCGTTTGTTGCCATTTTTTGTACAAAAGTTTCCAAAAGTTGCCACAAAAAGGGGCAAAAGTTGCCAAAAAGGTTGCCATTAATTTTCAAACTTTCAACTCTCTGCGACTACGTATATAGCAATATGTTGATAGAGGTAACTATCTAAAGCACCAGCATTTCTTGCGCTCTATTTTAAGCATCCAGAATAATATCATTTGAAGTCACCAACAGGGTAAAAACGTGAAAAATAAAGATTTCACAATAGAATGAAACCAAAATTCGAACAGCCCGGATAAATAACCACAAAAAAATTAACAAAAAAGGGCGCGTGTCCACCTAGCCGAAGACTGGCTGTTTTAACCCTGAACGTGCGTAATTCAAGAAAAAGTAGGCCTACAGGATATTGCATGTAAATTATGGAATCACACACAATTGGGGCATTCCAGTGTCAATATTCGGTTTTGGTGGAGACACGCTCTAACATAAAACATTAACATTTATATTGTTAAAAGGGTAGGAACAGCATTAAATTAAATGACATTGCGCTGTATAAACACACACACAAAAATATTTAAAATATCATCAGAACAAATTTTAGAAAAATTAACACACTAACAAATTACAGCACAACAAAGAGGGAAAAATAAAAGACAGACAGCAATATAAATAGCATGTAATGTACTTATATTCTCCGCATGAAAATAGATACACATGGACATCTTAAAACTTATCAACATTCATGTCTAATATGTTATGAAGTAGCTTTGTTGTTTTGTCTATTTTAATAAATGACAAAAATCGCGGCTGCGATTCGCGGGTCGCGGCCGCGACAAACGCAGATGCTAGTACTATGAGTATGAGGTCTCTAGCCTTTGGTTTTAGTTTTAGAAAAAGAGTTTTACGGCACCTGCAACACACTAAGGACATAAAAATGCCGAAGATCAGAGGACGTGTTCATAGAGCGTAACACTATACAGAATAGAACGAGGAGAGATCATGACGATGGATGTTTAATAGGAAAGTAGAGGAAAAAAGAAGCAAACCACACCAGAACACCTGCCAACCACCCACTGTCTAGTCCTTAACGCGTATTGATCAGACTTTGAGAAAGCGATGCTGACAGAGAGGTCGCCTCCATTTAAGACTG
>NW_004797319.1:767592-768401 GCF_000002075.1 Aplysia californica | reverse complement strand
TAAAAGGGTAGGAACAGCATTAAATTAAATGACATTACGCTGTATAAACACACACACAAAAATAAAAAAAATATCATCAGAACAATTTTTAGAAAAATTAACACACTAACAAATTACAGCACAACAAAGAGGGAAAAATAAAAGACAGACAGCAATATAAATAGCATGTAATGTACTTATATTCTCCGCATGAAAATAGATACACATGGACATCTTAAAACTTATCAACATACATGTCTAATATGTTATGAAGTAGCTTTGTTGTTTTGTCTTTTTTTTAAAATGACAAAAATCGCGGCTGCGATTCGCGGGTCGCGGCCGCGACAAACGCAGATGCTAGTACTATGAGTATGAGGTCTCTAGCCTTTAGTTTTAGTTTTAGAAAAAGAGTTTTACGGCACCTGCAACACACTAAGGACATAAAAATGCCGAAGATCAGAGGACGTGTTCATAGAGCGTAACACTATACAGAATAGAACGAGGAGAGATCATGACGATGGATGTTTAATAGGAAAGTAGAGGAAAAAAGAAGCAAACCACACCAGAACACCTGTCAACCACCCACTGTCTAGTCTTTAACGCGTATTGATCAGACTTTGAGAAAGCGATGCTGACAGAGAGGTCGCCTCCATTTAAGACTGAGTAAGTGAATTACCGCGTCTGTTAAATACCACAAGGGATGACTGTTAGCCTCAATCAAAACATCAATGTCAGGATAAGCCCCTTGGGCTCATATTAAGAATTATTTCACACAGAGAGATGGAGAGAGGAAGGGAGTTAGTGAGAGAGAGAGAGAGAGAGAGAGAGAG
>NW_004797319.1:760696-765797 GCF_000002075.1 Aplysia californica | reverse complement strand
AGAGAGAGAGAGAGAGAGAGAGAGAGAGAGAGAGAGAGAGAGAGAGAGAGACAGAGAAAATGACAGCGATGGGGAGAAAGAGCTAGAGAGCACGACTATTTACTCAAAACCAGACACCTTAGACTAGCTGATTTATCCTTCTTTCTCGTGCTTTATTACCCGTTTCAAACTGTCTTTACTGAATAATAATATTATTATACTGCTACCGAATCGACAGGAGAAATTGAGAAGATTACCATCGTTTAAATCCTCTACATTAAGTCAACTATCAGTCATTAATGCTGAACGAATTTCCCAATATCACCTAATCGCCATTGCTTGAAAATAGCATAAAATAGTCCATTTTTCGAGGAAAGGATGGGGTTGGGGTTGTTCTGATTTCTCCCTAGTTTAGAAAAACGTTTTGAAAAATATCTGTCAACTTGCATTGCGTACATGAAGGCATAATCAAACAAAATGATAGCAATTTTCTTTTCGAGTTTGTTTATAGAAACTTGATAATTATCTTTTAATTGTTCATTTTTCAGCTAGGATAATATGCTTGCCGTGACACAAGTAGTAATCCTCTTGTCATGTGATTCTGTTGTGACTCAGTTATATTTATAAAATTACTTCATCTAAACTTAAACCTTGCCTTTAGCTCAGACTTTGTTTGCACAGAGATGTATTCAAGAAGATTTTTTAAAAATTCCCGGAGATAAGAACTAATATAAGATGTATTGGATCTTTAGCGGTGGCTTCTCTATTTTCTCTTACCAGTAAGCGTTACGGGGTGCGCATCTTATACTATCTTTCTTTTGAATTGGAGATAGATAACTTGAAAGGTGGGTGAAAAGATATAGCGATGTCTAGGGCTAAACGGAAGAACTGAATATGACACCATTATGTTTTCTAAAGAGCTGTTCCTGTATTTTCAAAATATTTAAAATGAAATCGATTTTTTACGGTTGGCTATACCAAGGCAAACGGACAGTATATGATGATTATGCGAAAAGAATTACAGATAGCATTAATAAAGCCTTAAACGGTAAATCAGTGTGTACGTGTAGAGTTTGCTTTACGGTTTCTCAAAACACGAAAGAGTGGAATATCTGATTAAAAGGTTCATAGATGGTTTCATTTTCAAATACAATTAACTCGTAGCGCATAAATCCGTTCTTTTATTCAATGATAATTATGAATTTAATAAAAAAACAACTTAAGATAGGTACTGATGTACTGAAACAAAAATGTAGAATGTCCTTCTTGAAAATTTGCGAAACCATCACCATTATTTAGACCATATAAGAAGACGTACACAGCTTCGACCATGCCTGGTAGAGCCAATCCTGACTGAAATGGGCGCAACGTCCCAGCAGAAAGTCTGAACAAACTCTATGAAAATGATCCCCACACGGGGATGGAACTAACGTCTCTTGCGTGCAACCTTGAACCGTCCATGTGTCTTACAGCTACACAACAGACTGTAGTGCGAATGCTGAAAAAGAACATGTGTCTTACAGCTACACAACAGACTGTAGTGCGAATGCTGAAAAAGAACATATGTCTTACAGCTACACAACAGACTGTAGTGCGAATGCTGAAAAAGAACATATGTCTTACAGCTACACAACAGACTGTAGTGCGAATGCTGAAAAAGAACATATGTCTTACAGCTACACAACAGACTGTAGTGCGAATGCTGTAAAAGAACTGTATTGAGTGCAGTTTTGAAAAGTCTTTTTGCTACACTGCTGCACTACAACACCAGTGTGTACTGAAGGGTTTTAAAAAAAATAGATTTTTTTATAGTTGAACATTTTCACCTTTTATTTCCCCCCCCCCCTATAAAGTGGTATACATATCGATTTGAAATTCATATTTGAATCGATTGACTTACATATTTATCTATCCAGTTACTGAATATCTATGTATTCTTTCAAGTCAGTGTTCTTTATTAAATGCTTTTATATTAGTTTGATTCCAAAAAAGTAGGTATTTTTATTCTGTACTTTAAGGCTATTGACTCATATCACATAAAGCATAATACACATTTAACAAAATAAGAGACTTCCGTGAAGAAGCAGGACACTCATGTCAGTAATATTCTTTAAAGAAAGTGTGTTATTAAACAGTGTCCATTAAAAATATTCACGGCAAACAGAAAAAAGCAAACATTTTAATAATAGAAAAGCTGTCGTGATGTTAGTTTCCATAAATCTATAACAAGGCGGTATAATTACATACTGCGGTCAGTGCTCTTGTGGAGCATACTCACGAATGTAAAGCTAATAATTATAAGACCTGCAACAATGAGACAGTGAGCCTTTCATTTTTTAGCTGGATATGATGGTCTTTTCTTTCACATTCATTTCAAGTTCGCCAAATCTCCAAAGATATGCAGGAACATTTTTTTGCACAAGTTTTAAAATTGTAACATCTGTTAACTGTAGCCCCTACCTCAATTTTTAAAATGAGTTTTTCTCTGAAGAATATATTTGCAGATATGGCATTCTTTCATTATACCCTCTCACCCTGGCAATGATGACGCAGGAGTGGGGATCGTGGTGAAATTAATAACGATACATGACCCACCAACAGGTCAGAAAAGGTAAAGAAGTGTTAAAGGTTTTAGTTCACAGTAAGAAATGAGACATAAACGACAAGGAGAACTATGAAATTAAAAACAAGGAAGAGGTAGGAAATATGGATAAGAAATAACAAGGAAGATACCGAAAGAGAAAACTAAAGATTAGAAATACGAGACTTGAAATGATACTACAAATTAGGTGAAGTTAGAGAGTTGCTGCAGAAATAAGAAGTTAGATATTGAAATAAGAATCTAGAAATAAAATCTGAAGTAAGACATTGAAATAAGGATGTAGAAAGGAGATATAAGAGACTAAAACGCGAAACTAGAAATAACACGTAAACGTAACAGATTTTTAGAAAAAGAAACTAAAAATAATAAGGAAGAAATTAAGATATGAAATTTGTTAAAACAATGAGCTGAGAGACAAGAAATAAGGAATAAGAGACGATGATTAAAATGTAAACGATACAAAATGAATAAGAAAAAAGATGAGAACAAAATAGTATTATGTTCTTTGCTTCAGTCAACTTAACAATAACCCTTTGGCTAATACAGTGACCGTTTCAAGGTCTTTGGGGAAAAAGTAAATAACACTTTGAAAGTATCCTATTTTGGCAGGTGTCTTCACTGTAATATTACAATATATGGGTTTTGAATGTACCATGATTTGAAGTGGATTTTGTATATATATTGCTACTGAATGGGTATTTATTGTACCATGCTATGGAGTGTTTAAAAAAAAGAAAGATATCATGGTAGGGAGTAGTTTTGGAATGCACCGTGGCATGGTAAGGGTTTAGTGTGCGCGATGGCATGATTTAGGTTTCGAATGTACCATGGCGTAGTGTAGGTTTTAAATGTATCACGATATAGTATGAAGTCTGAATTATGCTATGTAATTCATGGTATGAATTTTTGAAGTACCATACTGTTGAATGGGTTTTAAAGGTTTCACAGAATAGTATGGGTTTTGCATATGCCATTCTTGGATCGGAAAAGTAAAGTAGAATATGACATAGCATGGTATGTTTTATGTAATATTATATAGATTTAAAAAAAAAAAGTATCACGCACGGCTTGGTATCTGTTTTGAAGGTGCCATGGTATAGTATAGGTTTTGCACAATGATTTGCAATGGGTTTTCAATGCATCATATCATGGAATGGAACTTTGAATGCACCACTGCAAAGTATGGGTTTTTGATATACCATGATATGCTGTAGATTTTGAACCTAGCATGGTATGTTAGGGGCTTTTAATATGCTATGGTATGATGTGAGCTTACATCATAATTAGCACTGTTGAGTCACCTGATGAGCAGGACCACCAATTAATATACATGTGTACACGTGACGTAGTATGTAGCAGTGAAAGAAGTATGTCAAATATACAGGGAGTATCACTGGGATTTTAATCAAAATCAAATTTAGAAACAGCAATGTTTTGGTTACTCAAAAAGACGCAAGTCACTTGAAAAAAGATCTTTAAAAGATAATATTAGCCTTTACAGAACAGGTATTTTAAGGCAATTGCAACACAGATTGGTTATATTATAACCCACGATTAGAGGTGCTACTTGAGAATAACATTCAAAGATTAGAAAGAGGAGATATGAGGACGATAGATGTTTAATGGGAAAGACTGAGCAAACCACGCCAGAGCACCTGCCAATCACACAAAATACCAAGAGGCAATCTCGAAGAGGCGATGACAGAAGGATAGCACACACTACTAGACTATGCGCTGAGAACAAGGTCATGGACAGCACGATCGTTGAAACAGCGCACCAGAGCAGCAATACTTGCATCATTAATCGGAAATTAGTACTGATCTCACTATGTCACAAGGCTCACTATCTCACAAGGCGTGAAAATACCTTGACGATTCATATTATCATGATGCCATTCAGCCATGACAGTCTTTTAACACATACAGCTTACACTGTGAACATTCGTCTGAAGAAAAAAAAGTAGGTGAGCCCGTCGTATTTCACAATAGCTCGCACCAACTTGCACAACATGCCGTGTGTCTAGTTAGTCTTAGTCGAGTAGCAAGCAAAGAGGTTACTAATGAGTTGAAGGAATGACGTCACGGTAACAACATTCATTATTCACCCCATGTCAAGCCGGGTGCAAGGACACATTAATTAGAACAGACACCTTTCTTATTATGTGCTCATAAGGAAGCCTGGGTTCAACATCAGTTCCCTCGTCTAGTCTAGTATAAAAAGGAACTCTAATGATTATAGTGCGGTCAAAAATTCGTGGCGCAACTTATCTTCAAATATCTCTTAAACGGGAGAATCATCGTCACTCATACTTTGCACAGCAGTTTGTATTAATCTGTCTTAACTTAATCGTATTTTTTACACAACAATTGTGGCTAGATTAATTTAGATTAAAAATCTTTTCATCCTAAATTGATTTAAAATACTATAAATCTTCGTCACGCGGAAAACGGGATTGTTCACAGCACATCCCTCTTCTTGCACACAATTTGAAAACGTACACGGCCTGCGCCACAGCTCAC
>NW_004797319.1:753196-755696 GCF_000002075.1 Aplysia californica | reverse complement strand
GAATAGATTTTTGTTGGTGGTGTCTGGAGTGTGGATTTTCACGGATTTTTCGCAAACTTGAATGCTACCTCAGGAAAAAATTCATTAAAAATTTTCTAATTTGATTAAGAAAAAAAACAACAACTTTTTTTAGATCTAATGTTTGTGAACACGCATGCAAAAAAACAATCAATTTCCATGAGCGATAAGTGCGGTATTCATTACGTAAGACAGGTCAATAAAATCCAATATGGCGGCGTATCCATTGAAACGAAACTTTGTTTCTCAAATTTGATTGCGGATTTTAAGACTCCTTACTATGCTTGTTATGTGTGAAATTTGGTAAAATTCGGTCCAGTAATAAGCGAGATAGCCTCCAGGTGTAGCCCCCCCCCCCTTAACAGAGAAGCCCTTACAGGGAATAAGGCTTACTCTGCTAAACTCTCTAGCTTCAACAGCACAAAGTCTGCTTCGGCTATCAAAGCACCCCAGAAATAGAGGGTCACAAGAGTGCATATACAAAAGAAGTAGAGGAAATATGACGATAGTAAGGATTAGGAAAGACAAAGCTACAGTTCCCTGTTGCAGTTGAGGCACAGTTATGAGCTTGACATCGTTGAATCAGCCCATTTGCAATTCTACTGTGCGTAGGAACAATTTAATGTCCCCCCCCCCCCCTTGGAAAGGGCCTAAAGACACTTCAGAAAATAACATCGCACCGAGCAGGGGGGGGGGGTATAGCTGTGAAAATTGGACAATTACAAACGATACTGAGAAGAAACTATTAGCAAAATAAAAGTCGAAGACGTTTCAACACTCTACACGAAAACATATTTCTCTTACTTCTAAAAGGAATGTTTGAAAGTTTCAAGACGGAAAGCAATCGAACCAAGAGGTAGTGCTGAAATACGCCCTTGTTGTACTAATTTGAAAATAGTAATAAAGAAAAGATAAATCCAAATCTTTGTACTATGAAATCGACATAATATTATAAAGGCCTTGAACATTTTGCTCTAACTGGAAAAACAGCAAACGAAGTAGACACCAAGGGTAATTGGAGAACCTTAACATAATATGAGGGACAGGGAAAGACCAGGATAATAATGTTATTATGCTTTTAAGAGCATCTGAGCAGGGACTAGACGTGAACCATGATCACCAATGTCGGTTTAGGAATTTGCTCTTGAAAAAGAAAAAGAATAATAATACACGCACACACAAACGTAAACGCGCACACATGCATGCACAATCTCTCCCCCCCCTCCCTCTCTCTCTGTCTCTCTCTCTGTCTGTCTGTCTCTCTCTTTCTCTCTTTCTCTCCTTCTCTCCCTCTCTCTCTCTCCCTGAATGCGTGTGTGTGTGTGTGTGTGTGTGTGTGTGTGTGTGTGTGTGTGTGTGTGTGTGTGTGTGTGTGTATGTGTGTGCTGTATGTGTATGTGTGAAATGTTGGAGGCTGGGAGAGGGTGGAGGTAGGGGGGGGGTTATTCAAGGACACACTCATTGACCAAAAAACCCAATCACACAAACATACGGAAAAACCACCAGGCACCCAATTAAAGACAAATTAGGCTAACACAAGAAGTCATGCAGTTGTTGGAGTCATGTCGTGGTTACATCAAAGCGTTAAGTTTGGCAACACTCTCCATAATGAAGTCTGTTCAATAAGGCAGACTGGTAAAGGGATTAATTATTGGAGGAAAAGGGGAGGGAGGGAGGAGACAAGGGGGGGGGAGGTAAGGGAGGAAAAGAAGGTGAACAGGGGAGAGTAGTGGGAGGAAGAGAAGGAGGAGAATGAGGAAGGCAGGAGAGGTGGAAAAAAGAAGACTATGGGATGTTTAGGCCAAAAACTGAAGAAAACGGGAGGAGGAAAGGGAGGAGGAAAGGAAGGGTGAGGACGTGGCAGTAGGAAATGGGGGGAGGGTGAAGGGGAAGTAGGAGGTGTGGGCAAAAAAGGTAGGAAGCGTGGTAAAAGTGGGTGGGGAGGGGTTAGGGGTCTATGAAAGCTATACAAGGCATGGAAAGAAAGGAAAGATAGAGGGATATAGAGGAGAGTGTGCAAGAACAGAAGTCAAAGCTCGAATATCGGGGGCTTTTTCATTCCTGAAAGCAATAATGTTATATGCATCACGACGCGGTGGAAGCAGGCACCAGTCAATTTTTGGGCAGACAGAGTTATTGGTAGCATTTTAAAGTTTGTTCAATTTTGTCTTGCTTTTGATTAAAAAAAAAACACCCATTCACCTCATACTTAAGTGGGTATAATCTGTGATTAAAAGAGGTGGGGATCGCCCGGTGTCAGAGGTAAATTTAATGAGAAAATGGTGTATTTTCCAAGGTGTATTATCCTATTGTCTTTGGAAACTGCAAATTCACATTTTTGTTTTTTTGTTCAACGTGTAAAAAATAGCAAAATCAACATAGAAATATGTTTTTCAATGAGTATAAAATATATTGAACCCAAACCAAAAAATGGATAAAAATTGCTCCAAAGACGGAGAAATATCGATTTCTCCGACGTCAG
>NW_004797319.1:750266-752447 GCF_000002075.1 Aplysia californica | reverse complement strand
TTATTATTATTACTGCATTTAAAATTTGTATCTCAACAAAATATTTCTTCCGTTCATGCAATATGACATATTACTAAACGAGTTTTTACAAATCCAAAAGTTTGGTCTTAGTTCATCTTAACAACTGCCCCACGAAACATAATATGTATTCTAATATTCTAATATTCTTCTAGTGAGAGTAAAGTACAGCTCCCCATCTCCGCACTTCACGATGATCACAAGGTTCTCTGTCCTGTTCCTGTAAGGCATAGACCCCACCCCCCCCCTCACCCATTACACTTCCGCGCCACCCCTCCCCCTTTACCCTTCCCGCCCAACTGTGACCCAAGTAACTGGTCACTAGGTTAAGCTGTTCGCATTTTTTTAAAGGGAGGGGTGAGCTCAGCTAACTATTCTGCGTAGTATAGTAAATTAGACCCCTGTGTATATAGCTGAATGGATTCGCTTTCTGACTTGAAACCCCCCGAGCGTTAGTTCGATTCCCACGTGGAACGATACGAGTAGTTTATCGAGTATTTTCCTTTTCTTTCTGATGGATACTATGTCGTATACCACACAGCTAGCGCTGGTCCTGACCGACAATATGAGAGCAATCTCGGGTTCTGCCTCATCCTTCAAATAAAGCTTTGCTTTTCCTGGTAATTTGTCGATGTGATCAAACTCATCTGGGAACGCTTGCTTGAGATCATTGGTGTCTTTGATGGGTGGTGCTACAGTGATGTTGTTGATGCTCACAATATTCAATTGCTTGCAAAGTTTGAGACATACTATTGCCGTACGGTCGTCATCAACGATGTAGAATTCTGCAGGTACCCAATCACTGTTCTTGTACTTCATCGTCATTTCAATTTTCCACAGGCAGTTGATGCTGGTGCCATTATAGGCTGTCAGCCGGATGTGCTTTGCATTGTCTTGGAATTCCTGGCAGGGTAGACCTGTTACCTTGTCTACTTGGTCATTTAAATTATAAAAAAAAATAAGCGAAGGGGCAAGGCGTTCCCCGCTGCTCCGGTGTCAATCTTAATTTTGATGTTTCTGCTTGGGCCGCTTTGATTCGGGGCTTGAAAGGATATTCGTGCAAAGGCTTCAGGGCTCGACAAAGCGCCAATGGTGACGGTATCGTATGCAAGGTCACTGTCATCTGTTTCACCTTCATGTCCATTGCCTACTGTGTATACTCTCTTGAACTGATGCTGTGTAGGCATGTGGGGACCGTGTCTGCAGTTCTGACTATTGTTTGATTTCTTTGAGTCGATTTGCTTTTTGATACAGAACTTGGCCCAATGACCCTGTTTGCGACAATAATTACAGATAGAAGCGGTGGCCGGACAATGCTGCTTGCCTTTGGTGTGATCTTTGCCACAACATTTGCATGTTGACTGTGTTTGTTTATAAAGAAGTAGATTTGGATTTAGATCTAGATCTAGGTTTAGCTTTAGAGAAAGCGTCCACTTTCTGGGCTTCATGTGTTTTTTTTCAGCAATGTTTCTAGCTGTCGCTTCATACTTTCTTCCTTCTGAGATAGTCATTTCGACGGGTAGAGTTTCGTCCTGGTTTAGGAGCCATTTTTTGAAGTCCTTGTTAGGTGTTGAGGCTAGTATTATTTCAATTATTCTATTGTTTCCTCGGGTGTCGAAAATTTGCAAAGACTGGTTTGAAGCTTTATTCTGGTGTAGAAGTTGTCTATAGTTTTAACTATGCCTTGAGCAAGTGCGGATAGATGTAGTCTAGCGATTTTGAAAATTGTTGAGGTTACCTGTAACCTTTCTGCGAATGCGTTGAGTATCGCGTCTGGGCTCTCTTTCTGTTGTTGAATGAATGAGGAGCTAAAGGCGTTGTACATTTTCAGGCCTTCGTTATCTAGCGCTTCGAGGATATATGAGACCAGTGCTTTGTCTTTTAGGCCCGTTGTTTCCGAATACAGGTTAATGCGTTGTCGCCATAAGCTGAATTCTTCGCGTTTGTCTTTATATCCGGCGAAGCACATGGCTGATGCCTTTTGATAGGTGTGTTATTGAGCCTGTGCCATTGTGCACTGTATCGTGGCTCCGGTCTAGATCTATTTATTTTATAATAAACTAGATCAATGCTTACCGTTAATAATGATACTTTACCATCCGCTGCCACCATGTAATGCTACTTTGAGCATTGATTTGAACGAACTCGACTCAGGTGTCCGGG